>NC_056735.1:105163465-105188386 GCF_019279795.1 Protopterus annectens
TAGCCAATTTACTGATCCATTGTGAATACTGGCGAGTAGATAAGCCAAAAGGCAATGCTGAGAATTGATAATGCTCTGGCCCTGCAAGAAATCTGAGGTATCTTCTGCAGCTGTGTCTGATAGGGACATGCAGGTATGCCTCCTTGAGGTCCAGAGTAATCAGCCAAGACCCCTTGCCCAGCATGGGAAGGAGCTGCTGTAAGGTCAGCATTTTGGACTTTGGTACTATGAGAAAAGTGTTTAAAGCGGACAAGTCCAGTATCGGCCTCCATTGATTTTGTTTTCTTGGAACAAGGAACAGTCTTGAGTAAAACCCCTGACCTTGTTCTTGTTGAGGCACTTTTTCTATTGCTTTGATCTGAGCCAGCAGAGAAATTTGCTTGATAGCCTCTGCCTTTTGATTTTGTGGAAGATTTGGCATGCCTTGTTGTCTTGGTAAGGTATGAAAATAGAACCTGTAACCATGATCTATAATGTCCAATATCCATTTGTCTTTTATCAGTTTGTGCCAATTTTCTGAGAACAGAGATAACTTTCCTCCCAAAGGGGCTTGTTTTTGCTCCTTGGTCGGAGAAGTTAGAGTCAAGTCATTGAAATTGTCCCTGAGTGACAGGGGAAACCCCTGTGTCACCTCTTTGGTTTGTTGGTTGCCATTGGCGTCCCCTGTAGGATCCTCTATATTACCCTCTGCCATGGGCACGCCTGTTCTTGCCCCTTTGAAATTTTTCAGGATTTGGGAATGACCAGTTTTTAGAAAGCCAGTTCCTGCTGAACCTGGGGGGCTGAACCTGGAGAAAATCTTTGACTGTCTGAACTGACTTGGCTTTTTCTTCAATGGTCTTTAACACATCTTTAGCATTATCACCAAAAAGTTTGTTCTTTTCCAAGGGAGCATCCAGTAGCTTTGCCTTAACATGATCCGGTAAGGGTTGCTCTTTTAACCATGCATGTCTACGAATGACCGCTCCTGTCATAGCTGCCCTACATGAAGCTTTCAATGCATCATATCCACACTGCAGAAAATGATTACTAGCCTGCTGCGAGTTATGGACAGCCTCCAGCAAAGACTTCCTATCTAAAGGGTCAGGAGAGGCTAATTTTTTCTGTAAATCATCCAACAGGGAATCCTGATATTGAAACATATGAAACAGACAATTGAGAGCTCTCATAGTTAAGGTAGTAGAGGTGTAAACCTTCTTCCCCCATCTCTCTAAGGACCTTGCCTCTCTGTCGGAAGGCACAGGATTTTTGGAAGTGGTAGCAGAAACCCCCTTAGGCCCCTGGGAAATAGTTTCTAAGTCTACAGCATGGGCCCTAAAGAAATGAGAATGGGTTTCAGGGACCCTATAGTATCTGTCAGGCTTGACAGGAGCCGGGGGCAGAGAATCAGGGGTAGCACTGGAGTCAGAGTAAAGGTCATCCAACACATCAAGCACAGGAGGAATAGCTAAGGGTCTGTGTTGCGGCTTTTTAAGGAAAGTTCAAAGGTGCTTCCTGGAATAAGAAAATTCCTGACCTTGCCACTGGAAATGCTCCCTCATGGAATGCAGAACTTCCCCAAAAGAAATATCCTCAGGAGGAGAGGCCGAAGGAATGGAGTCCTCTGCATCCGAATCCTCGAAAGTCTAAAAAGGGGGTTCCTGGGATTCGGAAAGCACAGAGTCCCCAGAATCTTCATCTGAAGAAAGGGGGTCAGGTGGTTCAACCCTGGGCCTCTTATCAGGAGGAGGCTGGGATCCTCTCTCAGGATGGGCCTGGGAGCCTCTGATCATAGAAATTAGATCTGCGGCCAAGGACATAATTTGAGCTTCAGGGTTAGGCTGAGGCAAGGTTTTAGCAGAGTGATGCTTGGCCTGGCTAGCAGGCTTGGCCTGGCTTGCTGCCTTAGCACGTGTGTAGGCCTTGAAAGACATAGACATGGGAGGCCTGGCAGCCCCACGTGCAGGGGTAACCTTATCCACAGCAATGGTCTCGGGCATTTCCTCGGTTACAGTATCCGGAGGAAAATCAATAATTGGCGTCGGTGTGGCCTCCGGTGTCGGAGGTATCGGTAGTGCAGTGTCTTCGGTTCCAAGTTGTGGAATAACCGCCTCAGAGGGAACCGGGGCACTCGCGGTAAGTTTTGGCGTGGAGTCGGAGAAAGATGCGGGCCGAGGAGGTCGGCCCGGTCTTTCCATTTTTTAGAAATATGTGTAGCCGGTTGTTCCGATGGCATAATGTAAGCAAACTTTTCGCCAAAAAAGTCTTCAGCGAACTCCGCCCGGGGCCTGAGAGTGCGCTTATTGAAGCGAGTACAGGCGGCACAGGCCGAGACGTCATGGTCTGGGCCAAGGCAAGGGAGGCAGTAAGAATGGAAATCCTTATGAGGCATTTGTTTACCACAAGACAAACAATTATTTACTTTTTCAGTTAATTCTGACATCGGCTGAGGCAAGAAAAGGTCCCCAACGGGGTACTTAGCTTTTTGATGTCTTCGGTTTCAAAGAATACAGGAGCTGACCGACCGGCACTTGCGAACTGCTTCTGCTTCGGGCACTGCGCGGCAAGAAAGACTGAAGAAGATGGCGTCGGCTGATGCTTATGTACTCCAGCTGCTCTGACATCGGAGAGAAATGTGACATCAGCCGACGTCGGACCCAGACTTTGGAATCCGGCCGACCGAGGGCTGCCTGAGGCAGGACAACCCATATGTTATGACTGCAGTTGCATTCTTGAAGGACATCCTGCGCTTACACCAGAGTCTGACTACCATGAGTCTGTATGTAATTCTGACCCATGAAGCCTAGACTGATTAGGAATACTGAACTGTACCTGCACTGGAGTCTGACTGCCATGAGTCTGTATCTAATTCTGATCCATGACGCATATGCTGATTACGAATACTGACCTGAACTTACACAGAGTCTCACCGCCATGAGTCTGCAACTCATTATGATCCATGAGGCCTAGGCTGATTACGAATACTGACCTGTTCTTACACTGGAGTCTGACTGCCATGAGTCTGTGACTAATTCTCATCTATAAGGCACACACTGATTACGAATGCTGACCTGTACTTACACAGGGTCAGACTGCCCTGAGTCTGTAACTAATTCTGATCCTTGAGACCTAGGCTGATTACGAATACTGACCTGTACTTACACCGGAGTCTGACTGCCATGAGTCTATAACTAATTCTGATCCTTGAGGCCTAGGCTGATTACGGATAATGACCTGTTCCTACACTGGATTCTGACTGCCATAACTCTATAACTAATTCTGATTCATGAGGTCTAGGCTGATTATGAATACTGACCTGTACTTACACCGGAGTCTGACTGCCATGAGTCTGTATCTAATACTGATCCATGTGGCACAAGCTAATTATGAATACTGACCTGTACTTATACTGTAGTCTGACTGCCATGAGTCTGTAACTAATTCTGATCGATGAGGCACAGGCTGATTATGAATACTGACCTGTACTTACACCGGAGTCTGACTGCCATGTGTCTGTACCTAATTCTGATCCATGAGGCCTAGGCTGATTACGTGTACTGACCTGTACTTACGCCAGAGTCTGACTGCCATGAATCTGTAACTAATTTTGATTAAAGAGGACTAGACTGATTATGAATACTGACCTGAACTTACACAGGAGTCTGACTGCCATGAGTCTGTACCTGATTCTGATCCATGAGGCCTAGGCTGATTATGAATACTGACCTGTACTTACACCGGAGTCTGACCGCCATAAGTCTGTAACTAATTCTGATCCATGAGGCCTAGGCTCATTAAGAATACTGACCTGTACTTACACTGGGGTCTGACTGCCATGAGTCTGTAACTAATTCTGATCCATGAGGCCTAAGCTGATTATAAATAATGACCTGTACTTACTCCGGAAGTTGACTGCCGTGAGTCTGTAACTAATTTTCATCCATGAGGTCTAGGCTGATTATGAATACTAACCTGCGCTTACACCAGAGTCTGACTACCATGAGTCTGTATCTAATTCTGACCCATGAAGCCTAGACTGATTCCGAATACTGAACTGTACTTGCACTGGAGTCTGACTGCCATGAGTCTGTATCTAATTCTGATCCATGAGGCCTTGGCTGATTACGAATACTGACCTGTACTTACACCGGAGTCTGACCGCCATGAGTCTGTAACTAATTCTGATCCATGAGGCCAAAGCTGATTATAAATAATGACCTGTACTTACTCCGGAAGCTGACTGCCGTGAATCTGTAACTAATTTTCATCCATGAGGTCTAGGCTGATTATGAATACTAACCTGCACTTACACCAGAGTCTGACTACCATGAGTCTGTATCTAATTCTGACCCATGAAGCCTAGACTGATTACGAATACTGAACTGTACTTGCACTGGAGTCTGACTGCCATGAGTCTGTATCTAATTTTGATCCATGAGGCATATGCTGATTACGAATACTGACCTGTACTTACACAGAGTCTCACCGCCATGAGTCTGCAACTCATTCTGATCCATGAGGCCTTGGCTGATTACGAATACTGACCTGTTCTTACACTGGAGTCTGACTGCCATGAGTCTGTGACTAATTCTCATCTATAAGGCACACACTGATTACGAATGCTGACCTGTACTTACACAGGGTCGGACTGCCATGAGTCTGTAACTAATTCTGATCCTTGAGACCTAGGCTGATTACGAATACCGACCTGTACTTACACCGGAGTCTGACTGCCATGAGTCTGTAACTAATTCTGATCCTTGAGGCCTAGGCTGATTACGGATACTGACCTGTTCCTACACTGGATTCTGACTGCCATAACTCTATAACCAATTCTGATTCATGAGGTCTAGGCTGATTACGAATACTGACCTGTACTTACACCGGAATCTGACTGCCATGAGTCTGTATCTAATACTGATCCATGTGGCACAAGCTAATTATGAATACTGACCTGTACTTATACTGTAGTCTGACTGCCATGAGTCTGTAACTAATTCTGATCGATGAGGCATAGGCTGATTATGAATACTGACCTGTACTTACACCGGAGTCTGACTGCCATGAGTCTGTACCTAATTCTGATCCATGAGGCCTAGGCTGATTACGTGTACTGACCTGTACTTACGCCAGAGTCTGACTGCCATGAATCTGTAACTAATTTTCATCAAAGAGGACTAGGCTGATTATGAATACTGACCTGTACTTACACCGGAGTCTGACTGCCATGAGTCTGTAACTAATTCTGATCCATGAGGCCTAGGCTGATTATGAATATTGACCTGTACTTACACCGGAGTCTGACTGCCATGAGTCTGTTACTAATTTTGATCCATGAGGAACAGGCTGATTACCAATACTAACATGTACATACAACGGAGTTTGACTGCCATGAGTCTAAAACTAATTCTGATCTATGAGGCATAGGCTGATTATGAATACTGACCTGTACTTACACTGGAGTCTGACTCAATGAGTCTGTATCAAATACTGATCCATGAGGCCTCAGCAGATTACGAACCCTGACCTGTATTTACACGGGAGTCTGACTGCCATGAGTCTCTATCTAATTCTTGTCTATGAGGCCTAGGCTGATTATGAATACTGACCAGTACTTTCACCCGAGTCTGACTGCCATGAGTATGTAACTAATTCTGATCCACGAGGCATAGGCTGATTAGGAATACTGAACTATACTTACACCGGAGTCTGACTACCATGAGTCTGTAACTAATTCTGATCCATGAGGCATAGGCTGATGATGAATACTGACCTGTACTTACATCGGATTCTGACTGCCATGAGTCTGTACCTAATTCTGATCCATGAGGCCTAAGATGATTATGAGTACTGACCTGTACTTACACCGGAGTCTGACTGCCATGAGTCTGTAACTAATTCTGATCCATGAGGCCTAGGCTGTTTATGAATACTGACCTGTACTTTCACAAGAGTCTGACTGCCATGAGTCTGTAACTAATTCTGATCTTTGAGGTCTAGTCTGATTATGAATATTAACCTGCACTTACGCCGCAGTCTGACTGCCATAAATCTGTAGCTAATACTGATCCATGAGGCCTAGGCTGATTATGAATACTAAAATGTACTTAATACGGAGTCTGACTTCCATGAGTCTGTAATTAATTCTGATCCGTGAGGCCTATGCTGATTAAGAATACTAACTTGTACTTACACCAGAGTTTAACTGCCATTAGTCTGTGTCTAATTCTGATCCATGATGCCAAAGATGAATACGAATACTAACCGGTACTTACACCGGAGTCTGACTGCCATGAGTCTGTACCTAATTCTGATCCATGAGGCCTAGACTGATTACGTGTACTGACCTGTACTTACGCCAGAGTCTGACTGCCATGAATCTGTAACTAATTTTCATCAAAGAGGACTAGGCTGATTATGAATACTGACCTGTACTTACACCGGAGTCTGACTGCCATGAGTCTGTAACTAATTCTGATCCATGAGGCCTAGGCTGATTATGAATATTGACCTGTACTTACACCGGAGTCTGACTGCCATGAGTCTGTTACTAATTTTGATCCATGAGGAACAGGCTGATTACCAATACTAACATGTACATACAACGGAGTTTGACTGCCATGAGTCTGTATCAAATACTGATCCATGAGGCCTCAGCAGATTACGAACCCTGACCTGTATTTACACGGGAGTCTGACTGCCATGAGTCTCTATCTAATTCTTGTCTATGAGGCCTAGGCTGATTATGAATACTGACCAGTACTTTCACCCGAGTCTGACTGCCATGAGTATGTAACTAATTCTGATCCACGAGGCATAGGCTGATTAGGAATACTGACCTATACTTACACCGGAGTCTGACTACCATGAGTCTGTAACTAATTCTGATCCATGAGGCATAGGCTGATGATGAATACTGACCTGTACTTACACCGGAGTCTGACTGCCATGAGTCTGTATCTAATTCTGCTCCATGAGGCATACGCTGATTATGAATTCTCACCCGTACTTACACTGGAGTCTAACTGCCATGAGTCTCTAACTAATTCTGATTCATAAGGCCAAGGCTGATTACGAATATAGACCTGTACTTAAACCAGAGTCTGACTGCCATGAGTTTTTAATTAATTCTGATTCATGAGGCCTAGGTTGATTACCACTACTGACCTGAACTGACACCGGAGTCTGACTGCCATGAGTCTGTAACTAATTCTGATCCATAAGGGACAGGCTGAATATGGATATTGACCTGCACTTACACCGGAATCTGACTGCCATGAGTCTGTAACTAATTCTGATTCTTGAGGACTAGGCTGATTATGAAAACTGACCTGTGCTTACACCGGAGTCTATCTGCCATGAGACTGCAACTAATTCTGATCCATGAGACCTAAGCTGATTATGAATACTTACCTGTACTTACAATGGTGTCTGACTGCCAGGAGTCTGTAACTAATTCTGATCCTTGAGACGTAGGCTGATTACGAATACTGACCTGTACTTACATCGGATTCTGACTGCCATGAGTCTGTAACTAATTCTGATCCTTGAGGCCTAGGCTGATTACGGATACTGACCTGTTCCTACACTGGATTCTGACTGCCATAACTCTATAACTAATTCTGATTCATGAGGTCTAGGCTGATTACGAATACTGACCTGTACTTACACCGGAGTCTGACTGCCATGAGTCTGTATCTAATACTGATCCATGTGGCACAAGCTAATTATGAATACTGACCTGTACTTACACCGGAGTCTGACTGCCATGAGTCTGTACCTAATTCTGATCCATGAGGCCTAGGCTGATTATGTGTACTGACCTGTACTTACGCCAGAGTATGACTGCCATGAATCTGTAACTAATTTTCATCAAAGAGGACTAGGCTGATTATGAAAACTGACCTGTACTTACACCGGAGACTATCTGCCATGAGACTGCAACTAATTCTGATCCATGAGACCTAAGCTGATTATGAATACTTACCTGAACTTACAATGGTGTCTGACTGCCAGGAGTCTGTAACTAATTCTGTTCCATGAGGCCTAGGCTGATTACGAATACTGACCTGTACTTACACCGGAGTCTGACTGCCATGAGTCTGTAACTAATTCTGATCTTTGAGGTCTAGTCTGATTATGAATATTAACCTGCACTTACGCCGCAGTCTGACTGCCATAAATCTGTAACTAATACTGATCCATGAGGCCTAGGCTGATTATGAATACTAAAATGTACTTAATACGGAGTCTGACTTCCATGAGTCTGTAATTAATTCTGATTCGTGAGGCCTATGCTGATTAAGAATACTAACTTGTACTTACACCAGAGTTTAACTGCCATTAGTCTGTGTCTAATTCTGATCCATGATGCCAAAGATGAATACGAATACTAACCGGTACTTACACCGGAGTCTGACTGCCATGAGTCTGTAACAAATTCTGATCCATGAGGCCTAGACTGATTACGAATACTGACCTGTAGTTACACCAGAGTCTGACTGCCATGAGTCTGTAACTAATTCTGATCCATGAGGCATAGGCTGATTATGAATACTGACCTGTACTTACACCGGAGTCTGACTGCCATGAGTCTGTACCTAATTCTGATCCATGAGGCCTAGGCTGATTCTGAGTATTGACCTGTACTTACACAGGAGTCTGACTGCCATGAGTTAATTCTGATCCATGAGGCCTAGGCTGATTATGAATACTGACCTGTACTTACACCGGAGTCTGACCGCCATAAGTCTGTAACTAATTCTGATCCATGAGGCCTAGGCTCATTAAGAATACTGACCTGTACTTACACTGGGGTCTGACTGCCATGAGTCTGTAACTAATTCTGATCCATGAGGCCTAAGCTGATTATAAATAATGACCTGTACTTACTCCGGAAGTTGACTGCCGTGAGTCTGTAACTAATTTTCATCCATGAGGTCTAGGCTGATTATGAATACTAACCTGCGCTTACACCAGAGTCTGACTACCATGAGTTTGTATCTAATTCTGACCCATGAAGCCTAGACTGATTACGAATACTGAACTGTACTTGCACTGGAGTCTGACGGCCATGAGTCTGTAACTAATTCTGATCCATGAGGCCTAAGCTGATTATAAATAATGACCTGTACTTACTCCGGAAGCTGACTGCCGTGAGTCTGTAACTAATTTTCATCCATGAGGTCTAGGCTAATTATGAATACTAACCTGCACTTACACCAGAGTCTGACTACCATGAGTCTGTATCTAATTCTGACCCATGAAGCCTAGACTGATTACGAATACTGAACTGTACTTGCACTGGAGTCTGACTGCCATGAGTCTGTATCTAATTTTGATCCATGAGGCATATGCTGATTACGAATACTGACCTGTACTTACACAGAGTCTCACCGCCATGAGTCTGCAACTCATTCTGATCCATGAGGCCTTGGCTGATTACGAATACTGACCTGTTCTTACACTGGAGTCTGACTGCCATGAGTCTGTGACTAATTCTCATCTATAAGGCACACACTGATTACGAATGCTGACCTGTACTTACACAGGGTCGGACTGCCATGAGTCTGTAACTAATTCTGATCCTTGAGACCTAGGTTGATTACGAATACTGACCTGTACTTACACCGGAGTCTGACTGCCATGAGTCTGTAACTAATTCTGATCCTTGAGGCCTAGGCTGATTACGGATACTGACCTGTTCCTACACTGTATTCTGACTGCCATAACTCTATAACTAATTCTGATTCATGAGGTCTAGGCTGATTACGAATACTGACCTGTACTTACACCGGAGTCTGACTGCCATGAGTCTGTATCTAATACTGATCCATGTGGCACAAGCTAATTATGAATACTGACCTGTACTTATACTGGAGTCTGACTGCCATGAGTCTGTAACTAATTCTGATCGATGAGGCATAGGCTGATTATGAATACTGACCTGTACTTACACCGGAGTCTGACTGCCATGAGTCTGTACCTAATTCTGATCCATGAGGCCTAGGCTGATTACGTGTACTGACCTGTACTTACGCCAGAGTCTGACTGCCATGAATCTGTAACTAATTTTCATCAAAGAGGACTAGGCTGATTATGAATACTGACCTGTACTTACACCGGAGTCTGACTGCCATGAGTCTGTAACTAATTCTGATCCATGAGGCCTAGGCTGATTATGAATATTGACCTGTACTTACACCGGAGTCTGACTGCCATGAGTCTGTTACTAATTTTGATCCATGAGGAACAGGCTGATTACCAATACTAACATGTACATACAACGGAGTTTGACTGCCATGAGTCTAAAACTAATTCTGATCTATGAGGCATAGGCTGATTATGAATACTGACCTGTACTTACACTGGAGTCTGACTGCCATGAGTCTGTATCAAATACTGATCCATGAGGCCTCAGCAGATTACGAACCCTGACCTGTATTTACACGGGAGTCTGACTGCCATGAGTCTCTATCTAATTCTTGTCTATGAGGCCTAGGCTGATTATGAATACTGACCAGTACTTTCACCCGAGTCTGACTGCCATGAGTATGTAACTAATTCTGATCCACGAGGCATAGGCTGAATAGGAATACTGACCTATACTTACACCGGAGTCTGACTACCATGAGTCTGTAACTAATTCTGATCCATGAGGCATAGGCTGATGATGATTACTGACCTGTACTTACACCGGAGTCTGACTGCCATGAGTCTGTATCTAATTCTGCTCCATGAGGCATACGCTGATTATGAATTCTCACCCGTACTTACACTGGAGTCTAACTGCCATGAGTCTCTAACTAATTCTGATTCATAAGGCCAAGGCTGATTACGAATATAGACCTGTACTTAAACCAGAGTCTGACTGCCATGAGTTTTTAATTAATTCTGATTCATGAGGCCTAGGTTGATTACCACTACTGACCTGAACTGACACCGGAGTCTGACTGCCATGAGTCTGTAACTAATTCTGATCCATAAGGGACAGGCTGAATATGGATATTGACCTGCACTTACACCGGAATCTGACTGCCATGAGTCTGTAACTAATTCTGATCCTTGAGGACTAGGCTGATTATGAAAACTGACCTGTGCTTACACCGGAGTCTATCTGCCATGAGACTGCAACTAATTCTGATCCATCAGACCTAAGCTGATTATGAATACTTACCTGTACTTACAATGGTGTCTGACTGCCAGGAGTCTGTAACTAATTCTGTTCCATGAGGCCTAGGCTGATTACGAATACTGACCTGTACTTACACCGGAGTCTGACTGCCATGAGTCTGTACCTAATTCTGATCCATGAGGTGAAGGCTGATTATGAATAATGACCTGCACTTACACTGGAATCTGACTGCCATGAGTCTGTAACTAATTCTGATCCATGAGGAAGAGATTGATTAAGAATACTGACCTGTCCTTACAGCGGAGTCTAACTGCCCTGAGTGTGTAACTAATTCTGATCCATGAGGCCTAGGCTGATTAAGAATACTAACCTATACTTACACCGGAGTCTATCTGCCATGAGTCTGTACCTAATTCTGATCCATGAGGCCAAGGCTGATTACATATTCTAACTAACACTTACACCGGAGACTAACTGCCATGAGTCTGTAACTATTTCTGATCCATGAGGCCTAGGCTGATTATTAATACTAACCCGTACTTAAACCACACTAAGACTGCCATGAGTCTGCATCAAATACTAATCCATGAGGCCTAGGCTGATTATGAATACTGACTTGTACTTAAACGGGAGTCTGACTGCCATGAGTCTGTAACTAATTCTGATCCTTGAGGCCTAGGCTGATTACGGATACTGACCTGTACTTACACCGGAGTCTGACCGCCATAAGTCTATAACTAATTCTGATCCATGAGGCCTAGGCTCATTAAGAATACTGACCTGTACTTACACTGGGGTCTGACTGCCATGAGTCTGTAACTAATTCTGATCCATGAGGCCTAAGCTGATTATAAATATTGACCTGTACTTACTCCGGAAGTTGACTGCCGTGAGTCTGTAACTAATTTTCATCCATGAGGTCTAGGCTGATTATGAATACTAACCTGCGCTTACACCAGAGTCTGACTACCATGAGTCTGTATCTAATTCTGACCCATGAAGCCTAGACTGATTACGAATACTGAACTGTACTTGCACTGGAGTCTGACTGCCATGAGTCTGTATCTAATTCTGATCCATGAGGCCTTGGCTGATACGAATACTGACCTGTACTTACACCGGAGTCTGACCGCCATGAGTCTGTAACTAATTCTGATCCATGAGGCCTAAGCTGATTATAAATAATGACCTGTACTTACTCCGGAAGTTGACTGCCGTGAGTCTGTAACTAATTTTCATCCATGAGGTCTAGGCTGATTATGAATACTAACCTGCGCTTACATCAGAGTCTGACTACCATGAGTCTGTATCTAATTCTGACCCATGAAGCCTAGACTGATTACGAATACTGAACTGTACTTGCACTGGAGTCTGACTGCCATGAGTCTGTATCTAATTCTGATCCATGAGGCCTTGGCTGATTACAAATACTGACCTGTACTTACACTGGAGTCTGACTGCCATGAGTCTGTATCTAATTTTGATCCATGAGGCGTATGCCGATTACGAATACTGACCTGTACTTACACAGATTCTCACCGCCATGAGTCTGCAACTCATTCTGATCCATGAGGCCTTGGCTGATTACGAATACTGACCTGTTCTTACACTGGAGTCTGACTGCCATGAGTCTGTGACTAATTCTCATCTATAAGGCACACACTGATTACGAATGCTGACCTGTACTTACACAGGGTGGGACTGCCATGAGTCTGTTACTAATTCTGAACCTTGAGACCTAGGCTGATTACGAATACTGACCTGTACTTACATCGGAGTCTGACTGCCATGAGTCTGTAACTAATTCTGATCCTTGAGGCCTAGGCTGATTACGGATACTGACCTGTTCCTACACTGGATTCTGACTGCCATAACTCTATAACTAATTCTGATTCATGAGGTCTAGGCTGATTACGAATACTGACCTGTACTTACACCGGAGGCTGACTGCCATGAGTCTGTATCTAATACTGATCCATGTGGCACAAGCTAATTACGAATACTGACCTGTACTTATACTGTAGTCTGACTGCCATGAGTCTGTAACTAATTCTGATCGATGAGGCATAGGCTGATTATGAATACTGACCTGTACTTACACCGGAGTCTGACTGCCATGAGTCTGTACCTAATTCTGATCCATGAGGTCTAGGCTGATTACGTGTACTGACCTGTACTTATGCCAGAGTCTGACTGCCATGAATCTGTAACTAATTTTCATCAAAGAGGACTAGGCTGATTATGAAAACTGACCTGTACTTACACCGGAGACTATCTGCCATGAGACTGCAACTAATTCTGATCCATGAGACCTAAGCTGATTATGAATACTTACCTGAACTTACAATGGTGTCTGACTGCCAGGAGTCTGTAACTAATTCTGTTCCAAGAGGCCTAAGCTGATTACGAATACTGACCTGTACTTACACCGGAGTCTGACTGCCATGAGTCTGTAACTAATTCTGATCCATGAGGCCTAGGCTGATTATGAATATTGACCTGTACTTACACCGGAGTCTGACTGCCATGAGTCTGTTACTAATTTTGATCCATGAGGAACAGGCTGATTACCAATACTAACATGTACATACAACGGAGTTTGACTGCCATGAGTCTAAAACTAATTCTGATCTATGAGGCATAGGCTGATTATGAATACTGACCTGTACTTACACTGGAGTCTGACTGCCATGAGTCTGTATCAAATACTGATCCATGAGGCCTCAGCGGATTACGAACCCTGACCTGTACTTACACGGGAGTCTGACTGCCATGGGTCTCTATCTAATTCTGGTCTATGAGGCCTAGGCTGATTATGAATACTGACCTGTACTTTCACAGGAGTCTGACTGCCATGAGTCTGTAACTAATTCTGATCTTTGAGGTCTAGTCTGATTATGAATATTAACCTGCACTTACGCCGCAGTCTGACTGCCATAAATCTGTAACTAATACTGATCCATGAGGCCTAGGCTGATTATGAATACTAAAATGTACTTAATACGGAGTCTGACTTCCATGAGTCTGTAATTAATTCTGATCCGTGAGGCCTATGCTGATTAAGAATACTAACTTGTACTTACACCAGAGTTTAACTGCCATGAGTCTGTGTCTAATTCTGATCCATGATGCCAAAGATGAATACGAATACTAACCGGTACTTACACCGGAGTCTGACTGCCATGAGTCTGTAACAAATTCTGATCCATGAGGCCTAGACTGATTACGAATACTGACCTGTAGTTACACCAGAGTCTGAATGCCATGAGTCTGTAACTAATTCTGATCCATGAGGCATAGGCTGATTATGAATACTGACCTGTACTTACACCGGAGTCTGACTGCCATGAGTCTGTACCTAATTCTGATCCATGAGGCCTAGGCTGATTATGAGTATTGACCTGTACTTACACAGGAGTCTGACTGCCATGAGTCTGTAACTAATTCTGATCCATGAGGCCTAGGCTGATTATGAATACTGACCTGTACTTACACCGGAGTCTGACTGTCATGAGTCTATAACTAATTCTGATCCATAAGGCACACATTGATTATGGATACTGACCTGTACTTACACTGGAGTCTGACTGCCGTGTGTCTGTAACTAATTCTGATCCATGAGGCCAAGGCTGATTACGAATACTGACCTCTACTTACACAGGGTTGGACTGCCATGAGTCTGTAACTAATTCTGATCATTGAGGCCTAGGCTCATTACGAATACTGACCTGCACTTACACCAGAGTCTGACTGCCATGAGTCTGTATCTAATTCTGATCCTTGAGGCCTAATAGGATTACAAATACTGACCTCTACTTACACTGGATTCTGACTGCCATGAGTCTGTAACTAATTCTGATCCATGAGGTCTAGGTTGATTATGAAAACTGACCTGTACTTACACCAGTGTCTGACTGCCATGAGTCTGTAACTAATTCTGATCCATGAGGCGAAGGCTGATCATGAATACTGACCTGTACTTACACCAGAGTCTGGTGCAGCAGTTAGTGTTGCCACCTCACAGCAAGAGGTTCTCTGGTTCAATTCTCGGCAGGGGTGCCTTCTGTGTGGACTTTGCATGTCCTCCCTGTGGTCGTGTGGGTTTCCTCCGGGTGCTCCGATTTCTTCTCACATCCCAAAGGCATGCTGTAGGTGGATTGGACACTCTAAATTGGCCCTAGGTGTGAGTGTGTGCATGTGTGTGCCTTCTGTGGAAGGTTTGGCACCAGGCTGGCAACTTGACACTGTAAAACTCCACTGCCAATAATGAGTGGACAGTTGATCCGCTGTGGTGACCCCTAACTGGGAAAAGCCGAAAGAAGAAGAAGAAGACTTCCACCGGAGTCTGACAGCCATTAATCTGTAACTAATTCTGATCCATGAGGAACAGACTGATTATGAATACTGACCTGTCCTTACACCGGAGTCTAACTGCCATGAGTGTGTAACTAATTCTGATCCATGAGGCCTAGGCTGATTATGACTTCTGACCTGTACTTACACAGGAGTCTGACTGCTATGAGTCTGTAACTAATTCTGATCCATGAGGCATAGGCTGATCATGAAAACTGACCTGTACTTACACAGAGTCTGACTGCCATGAGTCTGTAACTAATTCTGATCCATGAGGCCTAGTCTGATTATGAATACTGACCTGTACTTACACCGGAGTCTAACTGTCATGAGTCTGTAACTAATTCTGATCCGTGAGGCTTAGGCTGATTACAAATACTGACTTGTACTTACACCGGAGTCCGACTGCCATGAATATGTAACTAATTCTCATCCATGAGGCATAGTCTGATTACGAATAATACTGACCTGTACTTACACCGGAGTCTGACTGCCATGATTCTGCAACTAATTCTGTTCCATGATGCCTAGGCTGATTACAAATACTGACCTGTACTTACACTGGAGTCTGACTGCCATGAGTCTGCAACATTTCTGTTCCATGATGCCTAGGCTGATTATGAATACTTACCTGTACTTACACCGGAGCCTGACTGCTATGAGTCTGCAACTAATTCTGATCCATGAGGAACCTGCTGATTACGAATACTGATCTGTACTTACGCCGGTGTCCTACTGCCATGAGTCTGTAACTAATTTTGATCCATGAGGCCTAGGCTGATTATGAATACTGTTCTGTACTTACACAGGAGTCTGACTGCCATGAGTCTGTAACTAATTCTTATTCATGAGGCCTAGGCTGATTATGAATACTGACCTGTACTTACACCGGAGTCAGACTACCATGAGTCTTTAACTAATTCTGATTCATGAGGTCAAGGCTGATTATGAATACTGACCTGTACTTACACCGGAGTATGACTGCCATTAGTCTGTAACTAATTCTGATCCATGAGGCCTAAGCTGATTACGAATACTGACCTCTACTTACTCCAGAGTCTGACTGCTGTGAGTCTGTATCTAATTCTGATCCATGGAGCCTAGGCTGATTACGAATTCTAACCTGTACTTACAATGGAGTCTGACTGCCATGAATCTGCCACTAATTCTGATCCATGAGGCATAGGCTGATTAGGGATACTGACCTGCACTTACACCAGAATCTGACTGCCATGAGTCTGTAACTAATTCTGATCCATGAGGCTTAGGCTGATTACGACTACTGACATGTACTTACACAGGAGTCTGACTGCCATGAATCTGCAACTAATTCTGATCCATGAGGCATAGGCTGATTATGAATACTGACCTAAACTTACACCAGAGTCTGACTGCCATGAGTTGGTAACAAATTCTGATCCATGAGGTCTACGATGATTACAAATACTGACCTGTACTTACACCAGAGTCTAACTTCCATGAGACTGCAACTACCTCTAATCCATGAGGCCTAGGCTGATTATGAATACTTACCTGTACTTATAATGGAGTCTAACTGCCAGGAGTCTGTAACTAATTCTGTTCCATGAGGCCTAGACTGATTGCGAATACTGACCTGTACTTACATCAGAGTCTGACAGCCATGAGTCTGTAACTAATTCTGATCCATGAGGCCTAAGATGATTATGAATACTCACCTCTATGTACACTGGAGTCTGACTGCCATGAGTCTCTATCTTGTTCTGGTCCATGAGGCCTAGGCTGATTATGAATACTGACCTGTACTTACACCGGAGTCTGACCACCATGAGTCTGTAACTATTTCTGATCCATGAGGCATAGGCTGATGATGAATACTGACCTGTACTTACACCAGAGTCTGACTGCCATGAGTCTGTATCTAGTTCTGCTCCATGAGACATACGCTGATTACGAATTCTCACATGTACTTACACTGGAGTCTAACTGCCATGAGTCTGTAACTAATTCTGATTCATGAGGCCAAGGCTGACTACGAATAGAGACCTGTACTTACACCAGAGTTTGACTGCCATGAGTTTTTAATTAATTCTGATCCATGAGGCCTAGGCTGATTACGAATACTCACCTGTATGTACACCGGAGTCTGACTGCCATGAATCTGTAACTAATTCTGATCCTTGAGGAATAGGCTGATTACGAAAACTGACCTGTACTTACACCGGAGCCTAACTGCCATGAGACTGCAACTAACTCTGATCCATGAGCCCTAGGCTGATTATGAATACTGACCTGTACTTACAATGGTGTCTGACTGCCAGGAGTCTGTAACTAATTCTGATCCATGAGGAAGAGACTGATTAAGAATACTGACCTGTCCTTACAGCGGAGTCTAACTGCCATGAGTGTGTATCTAATTCTGATCCATGAGGCCTAGGCTGATTAAGAATACTAAAGTACAGTTTTGTACCTACCATAAATGTAGATGTCCGATAGGTATGCATCTGCAGTCATCACATATGGGTTGTCCTGCCTCAGGCAGCCCTTCGGTCGGCCGGATTCCAAAGTCTGGGTCCGGCATCGGCTGATGTCGCCCCTTCCCCGACGTCAGAGCGTCTGGGGTATAAAAGCATCAGCCAACGCCATCTTCGTCAGCTTTTCTTGCCCCAGATGTCAGGTGCCCTCTAAGGAAGGCTAAATTTGGAAAAATGCAATAAAATCCAAACATTTGCAATAATATATATATATATATATATATATATATATATATATATATATATATAAAAACAAATACACCACAATAGATCCCCCCAGCTAGCTAATAGAGGGGTAAGTACCCAAGAAATGCCACAGAGGGGAAGGAGGGAGGGTAAACCTGACTGCAGATGCATACCTTTTGGACATCTACAATTATGGAAGGTACAAAACTGTACTATGTCCTTCAAGGATGCATCTGCAGTCATCACATATGGGTAGAATACCATAGCCAATCTGGGGGTGGAGGAACTAAGAAAAGGATGGTGTAGCTAAGATACCCTGCAGGACAGCCGTAGCAAAGCCTACTCTGGATCTGGAATATAAAGGCAAATTGTAATGCTTGGCAAATGTATGCATGGAGCTCCATGTGGCAGCTTCTATAATGTCCTTGGTAGCCACCCCTCTTAAGAAGGCTGTGGAGGTGGCTGTGGCTCTCGTAGAATGACGTCTAATGTTAGCTGGTACAGTCTTTCCATGAAAGGAGTAACAAAAGCGAATGCAATTTCCTATCCATTTTGAAATAGTCTGTTTGGAAATTGCTTTTCCTTGAGTACCAGCAGCATATGCTACCAACAGCTGGTCAGCTTTTCTGAAATCTTTAGTTCTGTCCAAGTAGTAGTGCAACTGTCTGTGAATGTCCAGGGTGTGCAGCAGTTTCTCCCCTTTGTTTTGTGGATTTGGGAAGAAGGTAGGCAGGTAAATGGCTTGATTTAATGAAACCCTGGATACCACCTTTGGCATAAATGTGGGATTAGTTCTCAATGAAACTCTGTCCTGATGAAAAATAATAAATGGCTGTACTGCCATCAGGGCCTGCAACTCCGAAACTCTTCGTGCTGAGGTTATGGCCAGAAGGAAGGCAGTCTTCCATGAAAGGTACTGTAGATCTGCAGATGCTGCTGGTTCAAATGGAGGCAGTGTTAGTTTTTCCAACACGAAGTTAAGGTCCCAAGCAGGTAGAGGTGGTTTCTGAGGGGGTTTGATGTTTTTGATTCCTCTTAGAAACTGTCTTAGGAGAGGATGAGAGAAGACAGGTGGATCAGTATTGTACTCTGCTGAAATTGCTGAAGCATGAATTTTAATAGAAGAGTAAGACAGACCACTGTGGAACATTTCTGCCAAATATTCCAGGATATGTGCCATGCTCATCACTGTCGCATCTAGGCCCTTTGTGGTGTTCCAAATGAGAAATCTTTTCCATTTTGCTGAATATGCCTTTCTTGTGGAAGGGCAGTGAGCTTCCATAATAATATCCTTCACTCTCTGGGATAGCTTATCCTGAGGAGGAGTCAAGGTATTCTCCAGGCTGTTAGTTGCAAGGTTTTCAGGTTGGAATGTAGAGTTTTGTATCTGTGCTGTGTCAGTAGAAGTGGCCATAGAGGCAGAGGCCATGGTTTCGTACGTGACATGCTCCTTAGCAGTGGGTACCAGTGCTGTCTTGGCCAGTCCGGAGCTATCAGAATCACTTTTGGTTGCTCTGTCCTGATCTTCAGTAGCACCTTGGTCATTAATGGAATAGGTGGAAATGCATACACTGTTAGATTTCTCCAGCTGAAAGAGAGGGCGTCCACTTTCCATGCTTGTGGGTGGTATGTCCTTGAGCAGAATTTCTTCAGTTGATGATTGTGGGGGGATGCAAATAGATCTATGTCCGGCCTCCCCCAAGATTGTGTTATCTGTAGGAAGATGTCTGGGTGCAGCATCCATTCGTGCGCATCCATGATATTTCTGCTTAAGCTGTCCACCAGTATATTGTCTTTCCCTGGCACAAACTGAGCTTGTAGCTGTATATTGAGTCTCAAGGAAAGTTCCCATAGATTCATTGCCAGTCTACAAAGAGGATAGGAATGGGTACCTCCTCGCTTGTTTATGTACCATATAACTGTGGTGTTGTCTGTCCTTATTAGTAGGTGACCTTGATGCAGAAAGAGTTTGAAGGCCTCGATTGCATGTATCACTGCTAGCATTTCTTTTTGATTTATGTACATGCATAGCTCCTTTCGTGACCACTGTCCTTGGATACCTCTGCCCTCCATGTGCACTCCCCAACCTAGGTCTGAAGCATCCGTTGTTATAGTTTGGGAGGTTTTTGGCTTTGTGAAGGGCAACCCCCTGTTGGACTGGCTGGCCTGAGCCCACCACAGAAATTCCTTTTGAAGGCATGGAATGAGTGGGATTAAAGTTTCTAAACTGTGACTGTGCTGAGTCCATAAACTCCTTAGGTACCACTGTATCTTTCTCATATGTAGCCTTGCTTGTGGAATCAAAAGAATACAGGATGCCATGTAACCCAGGGCCTGCAGGATTTTCCTTGCAGTCAGCTGAGTTTGTCTTGTCAGATTTTTGAAGTAATCCGGTAGTTGTCTTTGTTTTTCTTCTGTGAGGTAAGCCATTTGGGTGGTTGTATCTAGATCCGCACCCAGAAAGGTTATTCTTTGGGATGGAACAGGTCTTGATTTGTGCATGTTGACTGTATATCCCAAGGCCTGCAGAAGATTGATGGCATAATTTAAGTCATTTACCAAAGTTTGTTGGCTGTCCGCTTGTATAAAGCAGTCGTCCAGATACGGGTATATTTGAATCCCCTGAAGTCTGCAGTGTGCTATTACTGATGCCAGGCATTTCGTGAATACTCTAGGTGCAGTAGATAAGCCAAAAGGCAATGCTGAGAATTGATAATGCTCTGACCCTGCAAGAAATCTGAGGTGTCTTCTGCAACTTTGTCTGATAGGGACATGCAGGTATGCCTCCTTGAGGTCTAGAGTCACCAGCCAAGACCCCTTGCCCAGCATGGGTAGGAGTTGCTGTAGAGTCAGCATTTTAAATTTTGGCACAATGAGATAAGTATTCAGTGCGGACAAGTCGAGAATTGGTCTCCATTGATGTTCTTTTCTTGGAACAAGGAATAATCTGGAGTAAAATCCTTGGCCTTGTTCTGAAAGAGGAACTTTTTCTATGGCTTTCATTTGTAGTAAGTTTGAGATTTGTTTCAAAGCCTCTGCCCTTTGATTTGGTGGCAGACCTGGCATGCTTTTTTCTTTTTGGCAATGCGTGGAAATGGAACCTGTATCCGTTGTCTTTTATTTGGAGTGTCCATTTGTCTCTTGTAATGTTGTGCCAATTTTTTGAGAATAAAGAAAGCTTTCCACCCAAAGGTGCTTCTAACTGAGCCCTGGTTGGCGGAATCAAAGCAAAGTCATTGAGTCTGTCCTTGTGCAGCAGTTGTAGGTCCTGAACTGCCTGTCTGGATTGGAGGTTGCCATTGATGGCCTCTGTAGGAGCCCCTAGCTTGCCCTCTACCTCTGGCATGCCTGTTCCTGCCCCTTTGAAATCTTTCTGTGTCCGGAAAGGACCAATTCTTGGAAGGCCAATTTCTGCTGAATCGAGGCGGTTGAACTTGAAGAAAATCCTTAACTGTTTGTACAGATTTTGCCTTTTCCTCAAATTTCTTTAGGACTTCTTGAGCAATGGAACCAAATAACTTTTGCTTTTCCAATGGAGCATCCAAAAGCTTAGCTTTAACATGGTCTGGCAGAGATTGTTCCTTCAGCCAAGCATGCCTACGTATGACAACACCTGTCATTGCTGACCTACATGAAGCTTCCAATGCATCATAACCACACTGCAAAAAATGGTTGCTAACCTGCTGGGAGTTATGCACCAGATCCTGAAGGGATTTACGGTCAAGGGGTTCAGCAGAAGACAGTTTCTTATGCATTTATTCTAACAAATACTCTTGGTACTGTATCATATGAAATTGACAATTTAATGCCCTCATAGCAAGAGTGGCAGAAGTATACACTTTTTTACCCCATCTTTCTAATGCCCTGGACTCCCTTACAGAGGGGAGTGGGTTCCTAGTAGTAACAGCTGCAACCCCTTTAGGGCCCTATGAAATAGTTTCAGGATCAGCAGAGTGGGCCTTGTAAAGAAAATTATGAGTATCCAGGACCCTGTAATACCTATCGGGCTTAACAGGGGCCGGAGGCAGAGTATCAGGGGTCATACTAGAGTCAGAATACACATCATCAATGACATTTAAAACAGGAGGAATAGCCAAAGGTCTATGCTGAGGTAAATGAAGAAAAGTTCCTAGTCTTTTCCTGGAGTCAGAATATTCCTGGCCATGCCATTTGAAATGCTCTCTCATAGAATGAAGGGTCTCCCCAAAGGAAAGCTCTTCAGGAGGGGAGGCTGAGGGGATAGATTCCTCTGCATCCGAATCCTCGTAGGCCGAATAAGCCTCCTCCTGGTAGTCTGAGTGATCCGAGCCATCAGAGGCCTCCTCAGAGGAAAGGGGATCAGGGGGATCTACCCTGGGCCTTTTGTCTAGAGGGAGTTGGGAGCCCCTGATTAAAGAGATAAGGTCCTCTGCTAAGGTTAGAATCTGTGAACTAGAAGAGGGTTCCTGAGGAATAACCCTGGGAGGCATGGCTTTAGTGTGTTTAGCAGCTTTAGCCCTGGTGAAGGCCTTAATGGACATGGATGCAGGAGGCCTGGCTGCACCACGTGCTGGTGTAGCTTTGTCTAAAGGAATGGTGTTGGGAGATTCCAATACACCGGTTTCTGAAGGCAATTCTGTAACCGACTCGGTAGAAGCCTCCGGGGCCGAGGCTGTCGGTTGTACTGTTTCAGGGTTCGGAAGATCCAAGGACTCGGTATCAGCCGAGACCGAGACACTCGTGGTAGGCCTAGCCGCGGTTTCGGCCGCGTGTGTCTGTCCTTGTCTTTCCGTTTCTTAGTTAAATGTGAAATCGGGGTTACCGACGGCATTTTATATGAAAAACTAGCCCCAAAAAACTCTTCCGCGAACTCCGACCGACGTCTAAGAGTGCGTCGGTTGAAGGAAGCACAGGCTGAACAAGCCGAGACGTCGTGGTCTGGGCCTAAGCAGGGAAGACAGTAAGAGTGGAAATCCTTATGAGGTATTTGTTTCCCATGAGTTAAACAATTATTAACTTTATCTGACATCGGCTGAGGCAAGAAAGAGTCCCCAACGGGGTACTTAGCTTTTGAAGTCTTCGGATAGTTGAATTACAGGAGCTGGCCGACCGGCACTTGCGAACTGCTTCTGCTTTGGGCACCGTGGCAAGAAAGACTGAGGAAGATGGCGTCGGCTGACGCTTTTATACCCCAGACGCTCTGACGTTGGGGAAGGGGCGACATCAGCCGACGCCGGACCCAGACTTTGGAATCCGGCTTACCGAAGGGCTGCCTGAGGCAGGACAACCCATATGTGATGACTGCAGATGCATCCTTGAAGGACATCCTATACTTACACCGGAGTCTATCTGTCATGAGTCTGTACCTAATTCTGGTCCATGAGGCCAAGGCTGATTACATATTCTAACTAAGACTTACACCGGAGACTGACTGCCATCAGTCTGTAACTATTTCTGATCCATGAGGCCTAGGCTGATTATGAATACTAACCAGTACTTATACCACACTAAGACTGCCATGAGTCTGTATCAAATACTAATCCATGAGGCCTAGGCTGATTATGAATACTGACTTGTACTTAAACGGGAGTCTGGCTGCCATGAGTCCCTATCTAATTCTGGTTCATGAGGCATAGGCTGAATGTCCTTCAAGAATGCAACTGCAGTCCTGACATATGGGTTTTCCTGCCTCAGGCAGCCCTTCGGTCGGCCGGATCCCAAAGCCTGGGTCCGGCGTCGGCTGATGTCACCTCTTTCCCGACATCAGAGCGGCTGGGGTATAAAAGCGTCAGCCGACGCCATCTTCTTCAGTCTTTCTTGCCGCGCGGTGCCCGAAGCAGAAGCAGTTCGCAAGTGCCAGTCGACCAGCTCCTGTGTTCCAGTTACCGAAGTCATCAAAAAGCTAAGTACCCCATTGGGGGACCTTTTCTTGCCTCAGCCGATGTCAGATAAAACTGCAAAAGTTAATAATCGCTTGTCTTGTGGTAAACAAATACCTCATAAGGATTTCCATTCTTACTGCCTTCCCTGCCTCGGCCCAGACCACGACGTCTCGGCCTGTGCTTGCTTCAATAAGCGCACACTTAGGCACCGGGCAGAATTTGCGGAAGACGTTTTTGGGGAAACTTACTCTTATAACATGCCGTCGGAGGTTCCGACAGCACATGTTTCCAAAAAACGGAAGGACCGGGACCGACATTCACGGCCCGCGACTTCCACCGACACCACGCTAAAGCCTACCGCGAGTGCATCGGTCTCTTCGGGGGTGGTATCGCAACAGCTCCAGGCTGATGACACCGCTTTACCGAAGACTTCGGTCCCGGAGGCTACCCCGGTGCCGGTTGTTGATTTTCCTCCAGAAACCGAAGCCCAAGATTTGCCTGACACCATTCCGGTGGACAAAGTTACTCCAGCACGTGGGGCAGCTAGGCCTCCTGTGTCTATGTCCATCAAGGCCTACACATGTGCTAAGGCTGCCAGCCAAGTTAAGTCTCACCCTCCTAAAACTTTTTCACAGGGTCCCACTTCTGATAAACAGATCATGACTTTAGCTGCAGATCTAATTTCTTTAATTAGGGGCTCTCAGGCTCATCCAGACAGAGGTTCTCAGCCGCCTTCAGACAAAAGGCCTAGTGTTGAGCAGGCAGATACCCTTTCCTCAGATGAAGCCTCTGGTGAGTCAGGCCATTCAGATTCCCAGGAAGAAACCTTCCCGGCCTACGAGGATTCTGATGCTGAAGAATCCATTCCCTCTGCCTCTCCTCCTGAGGATATTTC
>NC_056735.1:105188886-105346386 GCF_019279795.1 Protopterus annectens
AATAATTGTTTAACTTGTGGGAAACAAATACCTCATAAGGATTTCCATTCTTACTGCCTTCCTTGCTTAGGCCTAGACCACGATGTATCAGCTTGTTTAGCCTGTGCCTCCTTCAACTGACGGACTCTTAGACGTCGGTCGGAGTTTGCAGAGGAGTTTTTTGGAACCGCTTTTTCTTATAAAATGCCGTCGGAGACTCCGACTCTGCATATGGTCAAAAAAACGCAAGGAAAAGGACCGACACAGCTGAAACCGAGTCCACGGCTATTCCTACTACCGAAACCATACCTCCGACCACCGAGGCCAGAGAGGCCCCGGCTGAGTCGGCTAAAGAACTCCCTACTGAAGCTAGTGTTCAGGATTTGTCCTACACCATACCTTTGGACATTTCTACCCCTGCACGTGGGGCAGCTAGGCCCCCAGCTTCTGTGTCTATTAAGGCCTTCTCCAGGGCTAAAGCTGCCAAACTTTCAAAAGCTTTGCCTGCCAAATCTACATCCCAGAGGCCTTCCTCTAGTTCTCAGATCCTCAGTCTTGCTGAGGACCTTATCTCCTTAATTAGGGGTTCCCAACCTCACCCAGACAGGGCCTCCCAACCTCCTCCAGACAAAAGGCCCAGGACTGACCTCTCTGAACTTTACTCCTCAGATTACTCCACTGATGGATCTGATTTGTCAGACCACCCGGAAGGGGCCTACTCACCTTATGAGGATTCAGATGCAGAAGAATCTATCCCTTCGGCCTCCCCCCCTGAAGAATTTTCTTTTGGGGAGACTTTACACTCCATGAGAGAACCCTTTCAATGGCAGGGTCAGGATTGCTCTGATTCTAGAAAAAGATTAAGGACCTTTTTGCATTTGCCCCAGCATAGGCCCTTAGCTATACCTCCGGTTCTAACTGTAATTGATGATGTGTACAATGATGTCAGTACTGCACCTGATTCACTTCCTCCGGCCCCTCAAACCTGACAGATATTACAGGGTCCCGGATTCTCACTTCCACCTGTATAAAGCCCATGCTGCAGACCCAGAAACTATTTCTCAGGGCCCTAAAGGGGTTGCAGCCGCTACTGCAAAATCCCTACCCTCTGAAAGAGAGTCTAGAGCATTAGAGAGATGGGGAAAAGGTTTATACATCTGCTACTCTTTCTGCCAGGGCATTAAACTGTCAATTCCATATGATACAGTACCAAGAATTTTTGTTAGATCAGCTAAATAAGAAACTTTCTTCACCTGAACCTTACACGTAAATCCCTTCAGGATTTGGTACACAACTTCATAACAGGTCAGTAATCATTTCTTAAAATGTGGCTATGATGCACTGGAGGCTTCATTTAGATCAGCTATGACTGGGGCAGTAATTCGTAGGCATGCCTGGCTGAAGGAGCAATCTTTACCAGACCATGTCAAGGCTAAACTCCTCGATGCTCCAATGGAGAAACAACATTTATTTGGCTCCCCTGCAAAGGATATTCTAAAGAAGGTTGAAGAAAAAGCAAAATCTGTGCAAACAGTTAAAGATTTCCTGCAAGTTCAACCTCCGAGGTTCAGCAGAAACTGGCCTACAAAGAATTGGTCCTTTCCGGACTCCTCCAGAGCACAGAGAGGCAGAAACAGGCGCCCTAGAGGCAGAGGTCAATCCAAGGGCCCCTACAGAGGCTGTCAGTGGCAGCCTGCAAACCAGAGGAGTAGTGCAACAGCTACAACTACTACCACTACTACAGGACAGACCCAATGACTTGACTCTGATTCCTACCAGGGATCAACTGGAAGCACCCTTGGGCGGAAAGTTGGCTTTATTCTCGAAAAACTGGCATTGCATTACAAAGGATACATGGACATTGCAAATAATAGACAAAGGATACAGGTTTCACTTCCATACTTTGCCAAAAAGAGGTGGAATGCCAAACCTTCCACCAAACCAGAAGGTAGAGGCTTTAAGACAAATCAGCAAGTTACTTCAGATGAAAGCTATAGAAAGGGTACCATCTACAGAACAAGGCCAAGGATTTTACTCCAGACTATGCCTTGTGCCAAGAAAAGAAAACCAATGGAGGCCTATACTTGACCTGTCCACACTGAACACTTATCTCATTGTGCCAAAATTCAAAATGCTGACCCTACAGCAACTTCTTCCCATGTTGGGCAAGGAGTCTTGGCTGGTGACTCTAGATCTCAAGGAGGCATATCTGCACGTCCCTATCCGACCAGATTGCAGAAGGCACCTCAGATTTCTTGCAGGATCAGAGCATTATCAATTCTCAGCATTGCCCTTTGGCTTATCTACTGTGCCCAGAGTATTCACGAAATGCCTGGCATCAGTAATTGCACACTGCAGACTTCAGGGAATTCAAATTTATCCATACCTGGACGACTGCCTAATACAAGTGGACAACAAGAAGAAATTGTTAAAGGACTTGGCCTATGCCATACACCTGCTACAAACCTTGGGATACACAGTCAACATCCAAAAGTCAAGACTAGTACCATCCCAAAGGATAACCTTTTTGGGTGCAGATCTGGACACAATCACTCAGATGGCTTTTCTCACAGAAGAAAAACAAAAACAACTTCCAGATTACTTCATGACTCTGACAAGACAAACTCAGCTTACTGCAAGGAAAGTCCTGCAGGCCCTGGGTTACATGGCATCCTGCATAATTTTAATTCCACATGCCAGGTTGCATATGAGGAAATTACAATGGTACCTAAGGAATGTATGGTCTCAACACAGTCACAGTCTAGAAACCATGATACAAATCATACCATGCCTTCAAAAGGAATTCCTGTGGTGGGCTCAGGCCTGCCAGTCCAACAGAGGGTTGCCTTTCAACAAACCAAAAACAAGGCAGACCATCAGCACGGACGCCTCAGACCGAGGATGGGGAGCACACATGGAGGACAACGCATCCAAGGCCTATGGCCTCAAGGGCAGCTAAGCATGCACATAAAGGAAATGCTGGCAGTAAGGCATGCAATCGAGGCATTCAGACCCTTCCTCCAGCAAGGACATCTGTTAATACAGACAGACAACACCACGGTCATGTGGTACATAAACAAACAGGGCACACATTCCTACCCTCTATGCCGGATGGCTATGAATCTGTGGAACCTATGCCTGAATCTCAATATCCAGCTGCAGGCCAAATTCGTACCAGGAAAAGAGAATACACTAGCAGACAGCTTAAGCAGAACTACCATGGATGCACACGAATGGATGCTGCATCCAGACATCTTCAAACTCATAACAAAGAAATGGGGAATCCCAGAGATAGATCTGTTCGCCTCCCCACTCAACCACCAACTGAAGAAATTCTGCTCAAGGACATACCACCCACAAGCCTGGAGGGTGGACTCTCTCTCTTTCAGTTGGAATGTCCTAACAGTATATGCCTTTCCACCTCTCCCATTGATGTACAAGGTTCTACTGAAGATCAGGGAGGAACAGCCAAAAGTCATACTAATAGCTCCGGACTGGCCAAGACAACATTGGTATCCGCTATTGAGAAGCATGTCTCAGGCAAACTCATGGCCTCTTCCCCTATGGCCTCTTCTTCTAACGCAGAACAATTTCAAGACCCTGCATCCCAACTTGAAAACATTGCAGCTAACTGCCTGGAAGATTCCTTAAAGCCCAACCAAACCGTTTTATCTCAGAGGGTGAAGGACATTATCCTGGAGGCTCGCAGACCTTCCACAAGAAAGACATACTCAGCTAAATGGAAGAGATTTCTCATTTGGAGTGCATCAAAGGGCACAGATGTCACAGTGGCAAACCTAGCACACATCCTAGAATACTTAGCAGAATTGTTCCACAATGGCCTGTGTTATTCATCCATTAAGATTCATGCTGCAGCAATTTCAGCAGAATACAATATGGATCCACCTATCTTCTCACACCCTCTTCTCAGACAATTTTTTGAGAGGGATCAAAAATGTTAAACCTCCAAGAAGACCCCCCCCCCCACCTGCATGGGATCTCAATTTTGTGCTGGAAAAACTGACACTACCTCCTTTTGAACCAGCAGCATCAGCAGACCTCCAGTTTTTATCTTGGAAAACTGCATTCCTTCTGGCAATCACTTCAGCAAGAAGAGTATCTGAGTTACAGGCATTAATGGCAGTGCAGCCTTTTCTTATTTTTCACCAGGATAGTGTCACTGAGAACCAATCCTACTTTCATGCCAAAGGTGGTATCTAGGGTATCCTTGAACCAAGCTATTCACTTGCCTACGTTCTTTCCTAACCCACAGAACAAAGGGGAAAAACTTTTGCACACCTTGGATATACACAGACAACTACGCTACTATTTGGACAGAACTAAAACTAACAGAAAAACTGACCAACTTTTTGTAGCATATGCAACTGGGGTGCAAGGAAGAGCAATTTCCAAACAGACAATTTCAAAATGGATAGGAAATTACATTCGTTTTTGCTACTCCTTTCATGGAAAGACAGTTCCTGAAAATATCAGGCCTCACTCCACAAGGGCCACAGCCACCACTACAGCTTTCCTCGAGGGTGGCTACCAAGGACATTTTAGAAGCTGCTACTTGGAGCTCCATGCATACATTTGCCAAGCATTACAATCTACCTTTATACTCCAGATCCCGAGCAGGGTTTGCAACTGCAGTACTGCAGGGGATCTTAACTACACCATAATTCTCTTAGTACCTCCTCCCCCAGATTGGCTATGGTATTCTACCCATATGTTATGACTGCAGATGCATCCTTGAAGGACATAGCACAGTTTTGTACCTACCATAAATGTAGATGTCCGATAGGTAGGCATCTGCAGTCAGGATTACCCACCCTCCTTCCCCTCTGTGGTATTCCTAGGGTGCTTACCCCTCTTTCAGCTAGCTGGGGGAATCTATTATGGTGTATTTGTTTGTTTGTTTATATATATATATATAATTTGCAAATGTTTGGGACTTTTCAGCCTTTATCCAAATTTAGCCTTCCTAGAGGGCACCTGGCATCTGGGGCAAGAAAAACTGAGGAAAATGGCGTCGGCTGATGCTTTTATACCCCAGATACTCTGACGTCGGGGAAAGTGCGACATCAGCCGAGGCCAGACCCAGACTTTGGAATCCGGCCAACAGAGGGGCTGCCTGATGCAGGACAACCCATATGTTATGACTGCAGATGCATACCTATCGGACATCTACATTTATGGTAGGTACAAAACTGTACTTTAGTATTCATAATCAGCCTAGGCCTCATGGATCACATTTAGTTAGAGACTCACGGCAGTCAGACTCCGGTGTAAGTACAGGTCAGTATTAGTAATCAGCCTAGCCCTCATAGATCAGAATTAGTTGCAGCCTCATGGCTGTGAGACTCCGTGTAAGTTCAGTTCAGTATTCGTAATCAGCATATGCCTCATGGATCAGAATTAGATTCAGACTCATGGCAGTCAGACTCCACTGCAAGTACAGTTCAGTATTCGTAATCAGTCTAAACCTCATGGGACAGAATTAGATACAGACTCACGACAATCAAACTCCAGAATAAGTACAGCTCATTATTCATAATCAGCTTATGCCTCATGGATCAGAATTAGTTACAGACTCATGGCAGTCAGACTCCAGTGTAAGTACAGCTCAGTATTCGTAATGAGCCTAGGCCTCATGGATCAGAATTAGTTACAGACTTATTGCGGTTGGACTCCGGTGTCAGTACAGGTCAGTATTCATAATCAGCCTAGCCCTCATGGATGAGAACTAGTTACAGACTCATGGCAGAACAACTCCAGAGTAAGTACAGGTCATTATTCATAATCAGCTTATGCCTCATGGATCAGAATTAGTTACAAACTCATGGCAGTCAGACTCCTGTGTAAGTAAAGATCAGTATTCGTAATGAGCCTAGGCATCATGGAACAGAATTAGTTCCAGACTCATGGCAGTCTGACTCCGATGGTGTAAATACAGGTCAGTATTATTCGTAATCAGCCTATACCTCATGGATGAGAATTAGTTACATATTCATGGCAGTCAGACTCCGGTGTAAGAACAAGTCAGTATTTGTAATAAGCCTAAGCCTCATGGATCAGAATTAGTTACAGACTCATGGCAGTCAGACTCTGTTTTAAGTACAGGTCAGTATTTGCAATCAGCCTTCGACTCATGGATCAGAACTCGTTACAGACTCATGGCAGTCAGACACCGGTGTAAGTACAGGTCAGTATTCGTAATCAGCCTAGACCTCATGGATCAGAATTAGTTACAGACGCATGGCAGTCAGAATCCAGTGTAAGTACAGGTCAGTATTCGTAATCAGCTTAGGCCTCAAGGATCAGAATTAATTACAGACTCCTGGCAATCCAACCCTGTGTAAGTACAGGTCAGTATTCGTAATTAGCCGTCGCCTCATAGAACATAATTAGTTACAGACACACGGCAGTCAGACTCCAGTGAAAGTATAGGTCAATTTCCTTAATCAGTGTGTGCCTTATGGATCAGAATTAGTTATAGACTCATGGCAGTCAGACTCCGGTGTAAGTACAGGTCTGTATTCGTAATCAGCCTTGGCCTCATGAATCAGAATTAGTTACAGACTCATGGCAGTTAGACTCCAGTGTAAGTACAGGTGAGAATTCGTAATCAGCGTATGCCTCATGGAGCAGAATTAGATACAGACTCATGACAGTCAGACTCCGGTGTAAGTACAGGTCAGTATTCATGGTCAGCCTATGCCTCATTGATTAGAATTAGATACAGACTCATGGTAGTCAGACTCCAGTGTAAGTATTGGTCAGTATTCCTAATCAGCCTATGCCTCGTGGATCAGAATTAGTTATAGACTCATGGCAGTCAAACTCCGTTGTATGTACACGTCAGTATTGGTAATCAGCCTGTTCCTCATGGATCAAAATTAGTAATAGACTCATGGCAGTTAGACTCCGGTGTAAGTACAGGTCAATATTCATAATCAGCCTAAGCCTCATGGAACAGAATTAGTTACAGACTCCTGGCAGTCAGACACCATTGTAAGTACAGGTCAGTTTTCATAATCAGCCTAGTCCTCAAGGGTCAGAATTAGTTACAGAATCATGGCAGTAAGATTCCCGTGTAAGTGCAGGTCAATATCCGCAATCAGCCTGTCCCTTATGGATCAGAATTAGTTACAGATTCATGGCAGTCAGACTCCGGAGTATGTATAGGTCAGTATTCATAATCAGCCAAGGCCTCATGGATCAGAATTTGTTAAAAACTCATGGCAGTCAGACTTTGGTGTAAGTACAGGTCTGTATTTGTAATCAGCCTTGGCCTCATGAATCAGAATTAGTTACAGACTCATGGCAGTTAGACTCCAGTGTAAGTACAGGTGAGAATTTGTAATCAGCGTATGCCTCATGGAGCAGAATTAGATACAGACTCATGGCAGTCAGACTCCGGTGTAAGTACAGGTCAGTATTCATCATCAGCCTATGCCTCATGGATCAGAATTAGTTACAGACTCATGGTAGTCAGACTCCGGTGTAAGTATAGGTCAGTATTCCTAATCAGTCTATGCCTCATGGATCAGAATTAGTTACAGACTCAGGGCAGTCAGACTCTGGTGAAAGTACTGGTCAGTATTCATAATCAGCCTTGGCCTCATAGACCAGAATTCGATAGAGACTAATGGCAGTCAGACTCCCGTGTAAGTACAGGTCAGGGATCGTAATCTGCTGAGGCCTCATGGATCAGTATTTGATACAGACTCATGGCAGTCAGACTCCAGTGTAAGTACAGGTTGGTATTCATAATCAGCCTATGCCTCATAGATCAGAATTAGTTATAGACTCATGGCAGTCAAACTCCGTTGTATGCACATGTCAGTATTGGTAAGCAGCCTATTCCTCATGGATCAAAATTAGTAAGAGACTCATGGCAGTCAGACTCCGGTGTAAGTACAGGTCAATATTCATAATCAGCCTAGGCCTCATGGATCAGAATTAGTTACAGACTCATGGCAGTCAGACTCCGGTGTAAGTACAGGTCAGTACTCATAATCAGCCTAGGCCTCATGGATCAGAATTAGATACAGACTCATGGCAGTCAGACTCCTGTGTAAGAACAGGTCAGTATTCATAATCAGCCTAGTACTCTTTGATCAAAATTAGTTACAGATTCATGGCAGTCAGACACTGGCATAAGAACAAGTCAGTACTCATAATCAGCCTTTGCCTTATGGATCAGAATTAGGTACAGACTCATGGCAGTCAGACTCCAGTATATGTACAGGTCAGTATTCATAATTAGCTTGTGCCACATGGATCAGTATTAGATACAGACTCATGGCAGTCAGACTCCAGTGTAAGTACAGGTCAGTATTCGTAATCAGCCTAGACCTCATGGATCAGAATTAGTCATAGAGTCATGGCATTCAGAATCCAGTGTAGGAACAGGTCAGTATTCCTAATCAGCCTAGGCCTCAAGGATCAGAATTAGTTACAGACTCATGGCAGTCTGACCCTGTGTAAGTACAGGTCAGTATTCGTAATCAGTGTGTGCCTTATAGATCAGAATTAGTCACAGACTCATGGCAGTCAGACTCCAGTGTAAGAACAGGTCAGTATTCGTAATCAGCCTAGGCCTCACGAATCAGACTTAGTTGCAGACTCATGGCTGTGAGACTCCGTGTAAGTACAGGTCAGTATTTGTAATCAGCATATGCCTCACGGATCAGAATTAGATACAGACTCATGGTAGTCAGACTGCAGTGCAAGTACAGTTCAGTATTCATAATCAGTCAAGGCCTCATGGGTCAGAATTAGATACAAACTCATGGTAGTCAGACTCTGGTGTAAGTGCAGGTTAGTATTCATAATCAGCCTAGGCCTCATGGATGAAAATTAGTTACAGACTCACGGCAGTCAAACTCCGGAGTAAGTACAGGTCGTTATTTATAATCAGCTTAGGCCTCATGGATCCGAATTAGTTACAGACTCATGGCAGTCAGACTCCAGTGTAAGTACAGGTCAGTATTCATAATCAGCCTAGGCCTCATGAATCAGAATTAAAGACTCATGACAGTCAGACTCTGATGTAAGTACAGGTCAGTATCCATAATCACCCTAGGCCTCATGGATCAGAATTAGTTACAGACTCATGGCAGTCAAAATCCGGTGTAAGTACAGGTCAGTATTCATAATCAGCCTATGCCTCATGGAACAAAATTAGTTGCAGACTCATGACTGTGAGACTCTGTCTAAGTACAGGTCAGTATTCACATATGCCGCATGGATCAGAATTAGATACAGACTCATGGCAGTCAGACTCCAGTGTAAGTACAGTTCAGTAATCATAATCAGCCTAGGCCTCATGAATGAGAATTAGTTACAGACTCACGGCAGTCAAACTCTGGAGTAAGTACAGGTCAGTATTCATAATCAGCTTAGGCCTCATGGATCCAACTTAGTTACAGACTCATGGCAGTCAGACTCCAGTGTAAGTACAGGTCAGTATTCGTAATCAGCCTAGGCCTCATGAATCAGAATTAAAGACTCATGACAGTCAGACTCTGGTGTAAGTACAGGTCAGTATCCATAATCACCCTAGGCCTCATGGATCAGAATTAGTTAAAGACTCATGGCAGTCAGACTCTGGTGTAAGTACATGTCAGTATTCAAAATTAGCCTAGGCCTCATGAATTAGAATTACTTAAAGACTTATGTCAGTCAGACTCCGGTGTAAGTACAGGTCAGTATTTACAATAAGCCTTGGCCTCATGAATCAGAATTAGTTGCAGACTTATGCCAGTCAGACTCTGGTGTAAGAACAGGTCAGTATTCGTAATCAGCCTATGCCTCATGGATTGAACTAGTTACAGACTCATGGCAGTCAGACTCCGGTGAAAGTACAGGTCAGCATTCATAATCAGCCTAGGCCTCATGGACCAGAATAAGATAGAGACTCATGGCAGTCAGACTCCAGTGTACATACAGGTGAGTATTCATAATCAGCCTAGGCCTCATGGATCAGAATTAGTTACAGATTCATGGCAGTCAGACTCCGGTCTAAGTACCGGTAAGTATTCGCAATCAGCCTATGCCTCATGGATCAGAATTAGATGCAGACTCATGGCAGTCAGACTCCTGTGTAAGTACACGTCAGTATTCATAATCAGCCTAGGCCTCATGGATCAGAATTAGTTACAGACTAATGGCAGCCAGACTCCAGTGTAAGTACAGGTCAGTATTTGAATCTGCCTAGGCCTCATGGATCAGTATTTGATACATCCTCATGGCAGTCAGACTCCGGTGTAAGTACTGGTTAGTATTCATAATCAGCCTAGGCCTCATGGATCACATTTAGTTAGAGACTCACGGCAGTCAGACTCTGGTGTAAGTACAGGTCAGTATTAGTAATCAGCCTAGCCCTCATAGATCAGAATTAGTTGCAGCCTCATGGCTGTGAGACTCCGTGTAAGTTCAGGTCAGTATTCGTAATCAGCATATGCCTCATGGATCAGAATTAGATTCAGACTCATGGCAGTCAGACTCCACTGCAAGTACAGTTCAGTATTCATAATCAGTCTAGACCTCATGGGACAGAATTAGATACAGACTCATGGCAGTCAAACTCCAGAGTAAGTACAGGTCATTATTCATAATCAGCTTATGCCTCATGCATCAGAATTAGTTACAGACTCATGGCAGTCAGACTCCAGTGTAAGTACAGGTCAGTATTCGTAATGAGCCTAGGCCTCATGGATCAGAATTAGTTACAGACTTATTGCGGTTGGACTCCGGTGTCAGTACAGGTCAGTATTCATAATCAGCCTAGCCCTCATGGATGAGAATTAGTTACAGACTCACGGCAGAACAACTCCAGAGTAAGTACAGGTCATTATTCATAATCAGCTTATGCCTCATGGATCAGAATTAGTTAAAACTCATGGCAGTCAGACTCCTGTGTAATTAAAGATCAATATTCGTAATGAGCCTAGGCATCATGGAACAGAATTAGTTCCAGACTCATGGCAGTCTGACTCCGATGGTGTAAATACAGGTCAGTATTATTCGTAATCAGCCTATACCTCATGGATGAGAATTAGTTACATATTCATGGCAGTCAGACTCCGGTGTAAGAACAAGTCAGTATTTGTAATAAGCCTAAGCCTCATGGATCAGAATTAGTTACAGACTCATGGCAGTCAGACTCTGTTTTAAGTACAGGTCAGTATTTGTAATCAGCCTTCGACTCATGGATCAGAACTCATTACAGACTCATGGCAGTCAGACACTGGTGTAAGTACAGGTCAGTATTTGTAATCAGCCTAGACCTCATGGATCAGAATTAGTTACAGACGCATGGCAGTCAGAATCCAGTGTAAGTACAGGTCAGTATTCGTAATCAGCTTAGGCCTCAAGGATCAGAATTAATTACAGACTCCTGGCAATCCAACCCTGTGTAAGTACAGGTCAGTATTCGTAATTAGCCGTCGTCTCATAGATCATAATTAGTTACAGACACACGACAGTCAGACTCCAGTGTAATTACAGGTCAGTATCCTTAATCAGTGTGTGCCTTATGGATCAGAATTAGTTATAGACTCATGGCAGTCAGACTCCGATGTAAGTACACGTCAGTATTCATAATCAGCCTAGGCCTCACAGATCAGAATTAGTTACAGACTCATGGCAGTGAGAATCCGGTGTACGTGCAGGTCAGTATTTGTAATCAGCCTAGGCATCATGGAACATAATTAGTTACAGACTCCTGACAGTCAGACACCATTGTAAGTACAGGTAAGTATTCATAATCAGCTTAGGTGTCATGGATCAGAATTAGTTGCAGTCTCATGGCAGTTAGACTCCAGTGTAAGTACAGGTCAGTTTTCATAATCAGCCTAGTCCTCAAGGATCAGAATTAGTTACAGACTCATGGCAGTCAGATTCCGGTGTAAGTGCAGGTCAATATCCATAATCAGCCTGTCCCTTATGGATCATAATTAGTTACAGACACACGGCAGTCAGACTCCAGTGTAAGTACAGGTCAGTATCCTTAATCAGTGTGTGCCTTATGGATCAGAATTAGTTATAGACTCATGGCAGTCAGACTCCGGTGTAAGTATAGGTCTGTATTCGTAATTAGCCTTGGCCTCATGAATCAGAATTAGTTACAGACTCATGGCAGTTAGACTCCAGTGTAAGTACAGGTGAGAATTCATAATCAGCGTATGCCTCATGGAGCAGAATTAGATACAGACTCATGGCAGTCAGACTCCGGTGTAAGTACAGGTCAGTATTCATCGTCAGCCTATGCCTCATTGATCAGAATTAGTTACAGACTCATGGTAGTCAGACTCCAGTGTAAGTATAGGTCTGTATTGCTAATCAGCCTATGCCTCGTGGATCAGAATTAGTTATAGACTCATGGCAGTCAAACTCCGTTGTATGTACATGTCAGTATTGGTAATCAGCCTGTTCCTCATGGATCAAAATTAGTAATAGACTCATGGCAGTTAGACTCCGGTGTAAGTACAGGTCAATATTCATAATCAGCCTAGGCCTCAAGGATCAGAATTAGTTACAGATTCATGGCAGTCAGATTCCAGCGTAAGTACACATCAGCATTCCTATTCAGCCTGGGTCTCACGGATCGGAATTAGTTACACATGCATGGCAGTCATACTCCTGTGTAAGTACATGTCAGTATTCGTAATCAGCCTAGGCTTCATGGATCAGAATTAGTTGCAGACTCATGGCAGTCAGACTCCGGTGTAAGTACAGGTCAATACTCATAATCAGCCTTGTCCTCATGGATCAGAATTTGGTACAGACTCATGGCAGTCAGACTCTGGTGTAAGTACAGGTCAGTATTCATAATCATCCTAAGCCTCATGGATCAGAATTAGATACAGACTCATGGCAGTCAGACTCCGGTGTAAGAACCGGTTAGTATTCGTATTCATCCTAGGCCTCATGGATCAGAATTAGACACAGACTCATGGAAGTCAGACTCCGTATTAAGTACATTTTAGTATTCATAATCAGCCTAGGCCTCATGGATCAGCATTAGTTACAGATTTATGGCAGTCAGACTGCGGTGTAGGTACAGGTTAATATTCATAATCAGACTAGGCCTAAAAGATCACAATTAGTTACAGACTCATGGCAGTCAGACTCAGGTGAAAGTACAGGTCAGTATTCATAATCAGCCTAGGCCTCATAGACCAGAATTAGATAGAGACTCATGGCAGTCAGACTCCCGTGTAAGTACAGGTCAGGGTTCGTAATCTGCTGAGGCCTCATGGATCAGTATTTGATACAGACTCATGGCAGTCAGACTCCAGTGTAAGTACAAGTCAGTATTCATAATCAGCCTAGTCCTCTTTGATCAGAATTAGTTACAGATTCATGGCAGTCAGACTCTGGCGTAAGTACCAGTCAGTATTCATAATCAGCCCATGCCTCATCGATCAGAATTAGTTACAGACTCATAGCAGTCAGACTCCAGTATAAGTACAGTTCAGTATTCATAATTAGCTTGTGCAACATGGATCAGTATTAGATATGGACACATGACAGTCAGGCTCTGGTGTAAGTACAGGTCAGTATTCCTAATCAGCCTTGGCCTCATGAGTCAGAATTAGTTACAGACTCATGGCAGTTAGACTCCGGTGTAAGGATAGGTCAGTATTCATAATCAGCCTGTGCCTCATGGAGCAGAATTAGACACAGACTCTTGGCAGTCAAACTCCGGTGTAAGAGTCTGTCAGTATTCGTCATCAGCCTATGCCTCATGGATCAGAATTAGTTACAGTCTCATGGCAGTCCGACTCCGGTGTAAGTACAGGCCAGTATTCATAATCATCCTATGCGTCATGAACCAGAATTAGATAGAGACTCAGGGCAGTCAGACTCCCGTTTAAGTACAAGTCAGTATTTGTAATCAGCCTAGTCCTCATGGATTAGTATTTGATACAGACTCATGGCAGTCAGACTGTGGTATAAGTACTGGTTAGTATTCATAATCAGCTTAGGCATCATAGATAGAAATAATTACAGACTCATGGCAGTCAGACTCCGGTGTAAGTCCTAGTTAGAATATGTAATCAGCCTAGGCTTCATGGATCAGAATTAGGTACAGACTAATGCAGATAGACTCCGGTGTAAGTATAGGTTAGTATTCTTAATCAGCCTAGGCCTCATGGATCAGAATTAGTTATACACTTATGACAGTTAGACTCCACTGTAAGGACAGGGCAGTATTTGTAATCAGTCTTTTCCTCATGGATCAGAATTAGTTACAGACTCATGGCAGTTAGACTCCTGTGTAAGTGCAGGTCAGTATTCAAAATCAGCCTTCACCTCATGGATCAGAATTAGGTACAGACTCATGGCAGTCAGATTCTGGTGTAAGTACAGGTCAGTATTCATAATCAGCTTAGACCTCATGGATCAGAATTATAGACTCATGGCAGTCATAATCCAGTGTAAGAACAGGTCAGTATTCATAATCAGTCTAGGCCTCAAGGATCAGAATTAGTTACGGACTCATGGCAATCAGACTCCCGTGTAACTACAGGTCAGTATTCGTAATCATCCTAGGCCTCAAGGATCAGAATTAGTTACAGAGTCATGGCAGTCCGACCCTATGTCAGTACAGGTCAATATTCGTAATCAGTGTGTGCCTCATGGATCAGAATTAGTTGCAGACTCATGGCTGCGAGATACTCTGTAAGTACAGGTCAGTATTCGTAATCAGCATATGCCTTATGGATCAGAATTAGATACAGACTCATGGCAGTCAGACTCCAGTGCAAGTACAGTTCAGTATTCGTAAACAGTCTAGGCATCATGGGTCAGAATTAGATACAGACTCATGGTAGTCAGACTCTGGTGTAAGTGCAGGTTAGTATTCATAATCAGCCTAGGCCTCAAGGATGAAAATTAGTTACAGACTCACGGCAGTCAAACTCCGGAGTAAGTACAGGTCATTATTCATAATCAGCTTAGGCCTCATGGATCAGAATTAGTTACAGACTTATGGCAGTCAGACTCCAGTGTAAGTACAGGTCAGTATTCATAATCAGCCTAGGCCTCATGGACAAGAATAAGACAGAGACTCATGGCAGTCAGACTCCAGTGTACGTAGAGGTGAGTATTCATTATCATCTTAAGCCTCATGGATCAGAATTAGTTACAGACTCATGGCGGTCAGACTCCGGTGTAATTACAGGTCAGTATTCATAATCAGCCTAGGCCTCATGGAACAGAATTAGTTACAGACTCCTGGCAGTTTGACTCCATTATACGTACAGGTAAGTATTCATAATCAGCCTAGGCCTCATGGATTAGAGGTAGTTGCAGTCTCATGGCAGTTAGACTCCGGTGTAAGTACAGGTCAGTATATGTATTCAGCCTTGGCCTCATGCATCAGAATTACACACTCATGTCAGATTCTGGTTTAAGTACAGGTCAGTATTTGCAATCATTGTAGACCTCATGGATCAGAATTTGTTACCGACTCATGGCAGTCAGACTCTGGTGTAAGTATAGGTCAGTATTCGTAATCAGACTAGGCCACATTTATCACTATTAGTTACAGACTCATGGCAGTCAGTGTCTGGTGTAAGTACAGGTCAGTATTCATAATCAGGCTATGCCTCATGGATCAGAATTAGTTACAGGCTCATGGCAGTCAGACACCGGTGTAAGTACAGGTCAGTATTCGTAATCAAGCTATGCCTCATGGATCAGAATTAGTTACAGACTCATGGCAGTCAGATTCTGGTGTAAGTACAGGTCAGTATTCATAATCAGCCTAGGCCTCATGGAACAGAATTAGTTGCAGACTCATGGCTGTGAGACTCTGGTGTAAGTACAGGTCAGTATTTGTAATCACCCTAGGCTTCATTGATCAGAATTACTTAAAGAATCATGTCAGTCAGACTCCGGTGTAAGTACAGGTCACTATTCTCAATAAGCCTTGGCCTCATGAATCAGAATTAGTTACAGACTTATGGCAGTCAGACTCTGGTGTAAGAACAGGTCAGCATTCGTAATCAGCTTATGTCTCATGGATCTGAATTAGTTACAGATTCATGGCAGTCAGACTCCGGTGAAAGTACAGGACAGTGTTCATAATAAGCCTAAGCCTCATGGACCAGAATAAGATAGAGACTCATGGCAGTCAGACTTCAGTGTACGTACAGGTGAGTATTCGTAATCAGCCTAGGCTTCATGGACCAGAATTAGTTACAGACTCATGGCTGTCAGACTCCTGTGTGAATACAGGTCAGTATTCGTAATCAGCCTAGGCCTCATGGAACAGAATTAGTTACAGACTCCTGGCAGTCTGACTCCATTGTAAGTACAGGTAAGTATTCATAATCAGCCTAGGCCACATGGATCAGAGTTAGTTACAGTCTCATGGCAGTTAGGCTCCGGTGTATGTACAGGTCAGTATTCATAATCAGCCTATGCCTCATGGATCAGAAATAGTTGAATATTCATGGCAGTCAGACTCCTGTGTAAGTAGAGGTCAGTATTCGTAATCAGCCTAGGCCTCGTGGATCAGAATTAGTTACACACTCATGGCAGTTAGACTCCGCTGTAAGGACAGGTCAGTATTCGTAATCAGTCTCTTCCTCATGGATCAGAATTAGTTACAGACTCATGGCAGTCAGACTCCGGTGTAAGTGCAGGTCAGTATTCATAATCAGCCCAGGCCCCATGGATCAGAATTAGTTACACACTCATGGCAGTTAGGCTCTGCTGTAAGGACAGGTCAGTATTCGTAATCAGTCTCTTCCTCATGGATCAGAATTAGTTACAGACTCACGGCAGTCAGACTCCGGTGTAAGTGCAGGTCAGTATTCATAATCAGCCTTCGCCTCATGGATCATAATTAGGTACAGACTCATGGCAGTCAGACTCCGGTGTAAGTACAGGTCAGTATTCATAATCAGCCTAGACCTCATGGATCAGAATTAGTTACAGACTCATGGTAGTCAGAATCCAGTGTAAGAACAGGTCAGTATTCATAATCAGCCTAGGCCTCAAGGATTAGAATTAGTTACAGACTCATGGCAGTCAGACTGCAGTGTAAGTACAGGTCAGTATTCGTAATCAGCCTAGGCCTCAAGGATCAGAATTAGTTACAGACTCATGGCAGTCTGACCCTGTGTAAGTACAGGTCAGTATTCATAATCAGTGTGTGCCTTATGCATCAGAATTAGTTACAGACTCATGGCAGTCAGAATCCAGTGTGAGAACAGGTCAGTATTTGTAATCAGCCTAGGCCTCATAGATCACAATTAGTTGCAGACTCATGGCTGTGAGACTCCGTGTGAGTTCAGGTCAGTATTTGTAATCAGCATATGTCTCATGGATCAGAATTAGATACAGACTCATGGCAGTCAGACTCCAGTGCAAGTATAGTTCAGTATTCGTAATCAGTCTAGACCTCATGGGTCAGAATTAGATACAGACTCATGGTAGTCAGACTCTGGTGTAAGTGCAGGTTAGTATTCATAATCAGCCTAAGCCTCATGGATGAAAATTAGTTACAAACTCACGGCAGTCAATCTCCGGAGTAAGTACATGTCAATACTCATAATCATCTTATGCCTCATGGATCAGAATTAGTTACAGACTCAGGGCAGTCAGACTCCAGTGTAAGTACAGGTCAGTATTCGTAATGAGCCCAGGCCTCATGGATCAGAATTAGTTACAGACTTATGGCGGTCAGACTCCGGTGTAAGTACAGGTCAGTATTCATAATCAGCCTAGGCCTCATGGACCAGAATAAGATAGAGACTCATGGCAGTCAGACTCCAGTGTACGTAGAGGTGAGTATTCATAATCATCTTAGGCCTCATGGATCAGAATTAGTTACAGACTCATGGCAGTCAGACTCCGGTGTAAGTACAGGTCAGTATTCGTAATCAGCCTAGGCCTCATGGAACAGAATTAGTTACAGACTCCTGGCAGTTAGACTCCATTATAAGTACAGGTAAGAATTCATAATCAGCCTAGGCCTCATGGATCAGAGGTAGTTGCAGTCTCATGGCAGTTAAACTCCGGTGTAAGTACAGGTCAGTATTTGTAATCAGCCATGGCCTCATGGATCAGAATTACACACTCATGGCAGTCAGACTCTGGTTTAAGTACAGGTCAGTATTCGTAATCAGCCTAGTCCACATGTATCACTATTAGTTACAGACTCATGGCAATCAGAATCCAATGTAAGTATAGGTCAGTATTCGTAATCAGCCTATGCCTCATGGATTAGAATTTGGTACAGACTCATGGCAGTCAGACTCCGGTGTTAGTACAGGTCAGAATTTGTAAACAGCCTAGGCTTCATGGATCAGAATTAGTTACAGACTCATGGCTGTCAGACTCCTGTGTAAGTACAGGTCAGTATTCATGATCAGCCTAGGCCTCATGGAACAGAATTAGTTACAGACTCCTGGCAGTCAGACTCCATTGTAAGTACAGGTAAGTATTCATAATCAGCCTAGTCCTCATGGATCAGAGTTAGTTGCAGTCTCATGGCAGTTAGGCTCCGGTGTAAGTACAGGTCAGTTTTCGTAATCAGCCTACTCCTCAAGGATCAGAATTAGTTACAGATTCATGGCAGTCAGACTCCGGTCTAAGTACAGGTCAGTATTCATAATCAGCCTAGGCCTCATGGATCAGAATTAGTTACAGACTAATGGCAGCCAGAATCTGGTGTAAGTACAGGTCAGTATTTGAATCAGCCTAGGCCTCATGGATCAGTATTTGATACAGACTCATGGCAGTCAGACTCCGGTGTTAGTACTGGTTAGTATTCGTAATCAGCCTAGGCCTCATGGATCAGAATTAGATACAGACTCGTGGCAGTCAGACTCCAGTGCAACTACAGTTCAGTATTCGTATTCAGTCTAGACCTCATGGGTCAGAATTAGATACAGACTCATGGTAGTCAGACTCTGGTGTAAGTGCAGGTTAGTATTCATAATCAGCCTTGGTTTCATGGATGAGAATTAGTTACAGACTCACGGCAGTCAAACTCCGGAGTAAGTACAGGTCATTATTCATAATCAGCTTATGCCTCATGGATCAGAATTAGTTACAGACTCATGGCAGTCAGACTCCAGTGTAACTACAGGTCAGTATTTGTAAGAGCCTAGGCCTCATGGATCAGAATTAGTTACAGACTTATGGCGGTCAGACTCCGGTGTAAGTACAGGTCAGTATTCATAATCAGCCTAGGCCTCATGGACCAGAATAAGATAGAGACTATAGGCAGTCAGACTACAGTGTACGTAGAGGTGAGTATTCGTAATCATCTTAGGCCTCATGGATCAAAATTAGTTACAGACTTATGGTGGTCAGACTCCGGTGTAAGTACAGGTCAGTATTCATAATCAGCCTAGGCCTCATGGAACAGAATTAGTTACAGACTCCTGGCAGTTAGACTCCATTATAAGTGCAGGTAAGAATTCATAATCAGCCTAGGCCTCTTGGATCAGAGGTAGTTGCAGTCTCATGGCAGGTAGACTCCGGTGTAAGTACAGGTCAGTATTTGTAATCAGTCATGGCCTCATGGATCAGAATTACACACTCATGGCAGTCAGACTCTGGTTTATGTATAGGTCAGTATTTGTAATCAGCCTAGGCCATATGTATCACTATTAGTTACAGACTCATGGCAGTCAGACTCTGGTGTAAGAACAGGTCAGTATTCGTAATCAGTGTGTGCCTTATGGATCAGAATTAGTTACAGACTCATGGCAGTCAGAATCCAGTGTAAGAACAGGTCAGTATTCGTAATCAGCCTAAGCCTCATAGATCACAATTAGTTGCAGACTCATGGCTGCGAGACTCCGTCTAAGTTCATGTCAGTATTCGTAGTCAGCATATGCCTCATGGATCAGAATTAGATACAGACTCATGGCAGTCAGACTCTGGTGTAAGTACAGGTCAGTATTCGTAATCAGCCTATGCCTCATTAATTAGAATTAGGTACAGACTCATGGCAGTCAGACTCCATTGTAAGTACAGGTCAGTATTCATAATCAGGCTATGCCTCATGGATCAGAATTAGTTACAGACTCATGGCAGTCAGACTCCAGTGTAAGTACAGGTCAGTATTCGTAATCAGCCTAGGCTTCATGGATCAGAATTAGTTACAGACTCATGGCTGTCAGACTCCATTGTAAGTACAGGTAAGTATTCATAATCAGCCTAGGCCTCATGGATCAGAGTTAGTTGCAGTCTCATGGCAGTTAGGCTCCAGTGTTAGTACAGGTCAGTTTTCGTAATCAGCCTATTCCTCAGGGATCAGAATTAGTTACAGACTAATGGCAGGCAGACTCCTGTGTAAGTACAGGACAGTGTTTGAATCAGCCTATGCATCATGGATCAGTATTTGATACAGACTCGTGGCAGTCAGACTCCGGTGTAAGTACTGGTTAGTATTCATAACCAGCCTATGCCTCATGGATCAGAATTAGTTACACACTCATGGCAATTAGACTCCGCTGTAAGGACAGGTCAGTATTCATAATAAGTCTCTTCCTCATGGATCAGAATTAGTTACAGACTCATGGTAGTCAGACTCCGGTGTAAGTGCAGGTCAGTATTCATAATCAGCCTTTGCTCATGGATCATAATTAGGTACAGACTCATGGCAGTCAGACGCCGGTGTAAATAGAGGTCAGTATTCGTAATCAGCCTAGACCTCATGGATCAGAAATAGTTACAGACTCATGGCAGTCAAAATCCAGTGTAAGAAAAGGTCAGTAATCATAATCAGCCTAGGCCTCAAGGATCAGAATTAGTTACAGACTCATGGCAGTCAGACTCCAGTGTAAATACAGGTCAGTATTCGTAATCAGCCTAGGCCTCAAGGATCAGATTTAGTTACAGACTCATGGCAGTCCGACCCTGTGTATGTACAGGTCAGTATTCATAATCAGTGTGTGCCTTATGGAACATAATTAGTTACAGACTCATGGCAGTCAGAATCCAGTGTAAGAACAGGTCAGTATTCGTAATCAGCCTAGGCCTCATGGATCAGAATTAGTTACAGACTAATGGCAGCCAGACTCCAGTGTAAGTACAGGTCAGTATTTGAATCAGCCTAGGCCTTATGGATCAGTATTTGATACAGACACATGGCAGTCAAACTCCGGTAAAAGTACTGGTTAGTATTCTTAATCAGCCTAGGTCTCATGGATCACAATTAGTTACAGACTCACGGCAGTCAGACTCCGGTGTAAGTACAGGTCAATATTCGTAATCAGCCTAGCCCTCATAGATCAGAATTAGTTGCAGACTCATTGCTGTGAGACTCCGTGTTAGTTCAGGTCAGTATTCGTAATCAGCATATGCCTCATGGATCAGAATTAGACACAGACTCATGGCAGTCAGACTCCATTGCAAGTACCGTTCAGTATTCGTAATTAGTCTAGACTTCATTAGTCAGAATAAGATACAGACTCACGGCAGTCAAACTCCAGAGTAAGTACAGGTCATTATTCATAATCAGCTTATGCCTCATGGATCAGAATTAGTTACAGACTCATGGCAGTCAGACTCCAGTGTAAGTACAGGTCAGTATTCGTAATGAGCCTAGGCCTCATGGATCAAAATTTGTTACAGACTTATGGCGGTCAGACTCTGGTGTAAATGCTGCTTAGTATTCATAATCATACTAGGCCTCATGGATGAGAATTAGTTGCAGACTCACGGCAGTCAAACTCCATAGTAAGTACAGGTCATTGTCATAATCATCTTATGCCTCATGGATCAGAATTAGTTACAGACTCATGGCAGTCAGACTCCGGTGTAAGTACAGGTCAGTATTCATAATCAGCCTAGGCATCATGGACCAGAATAAGATAGAGACACATGGCAGTCAGACTCCAGTGTAAGTAGAGGTGAGTATTCGTAATCATCTTAGGCCTCATGGATCAGAATTAGTTACAGACTCCTGGCAGTTAGAGTCCATTATAAGTACAGGTAAGAATTCATAATCAGCCTAGGCCTCATGGATCAAAGATAGATGCAGTCTCATGGCAGTTAGACTACAGTGTAAGTACAGGTCAGTATTTGTAATCAGCCATGGCCTCATGGATCAGAATTACACACCCATGGCAGTCAGGCTCTGGTTTAAGTACAGGTCAGTATTCGTAATCAGCCTAGGCCACATGTATCACTATTAGTTACAGACTCATGGCAGTCAGACTCTGGTGTAAGTACAGGTCAGTATTCATATTCAGGCTATGCCTCTTGGATCAGAATTAGATACAGACTCATGGCAGTCAGACTCCATTGTAAGTACAGGTAAGTATTCATAATCAGCCTAGGCCTCATGGATCAGAGTTAGTTGCAGTCTCATGGCAGTTAGGCTCCGGTGTAAGTACAGGTTAGTTTTTGTAATCAGCCTACTCCTCAAGAATCGGAATTAGTTACAGATTCATGGCAATCAGACTCCTGTGTAAGTACCAGTAAGTATTCCTAATCAGCCTATGCCTCATGGATCAGAATTAGTTGCAGATTCATGGCAGTCAGACTCCTGTGTAAGTACAGGTCACTATTCACACTCAGCCTAGGCCTCATGGTTCAGAATTAGTTACAGACTAATGGCAGCCAGACTCCGGTGTAAGTACAGGTCAGTATTTGAATCAGCCTATGCCTCATGGATCAGTATTTGATACAGACTCATGGCAGTCAGACTCCGGTGTAAGTACTGGTTAGTATTCATAATCAGCCTAGGCCTCATGGATCAGAATTAGTTACACACTCATGGCTGTTAGACTCCGCTGTAAGGACAGGTCAGTATTCGTAATCAGTCTCTTCCTCATGGATCAGAATTAGTTACAGACTCATGGCAGTCAGAATCCAGTGTAAGAAAAGGTCAGTATTCATAATCAGCCTAGGCCTCAAGGATCAGAATTAGTTACAGACTCATGGCAGTCAGACTCCAGTGTAAGTACAGGTAAGAATTCATAATCAGCCTAGGCCTCATGGATCATAGGTAGAAGCAGACTCATGGCAGTTAGACTCCAGTTTAAGTACAGGTGAGTATTTGTAATCAGCCATGGCCTCATGGATCAGAATTACACACTCATGGCAGTCAGACTCTGGTTTAAGTACAGGTCAGTATTCGTAATCAGCCTAGGCCACATGTATCACTATTAGTTACAGACTCATGGCAGTCAGACTCTGGTGTAAGTACAGGTCAGTAATCGTAATCAGCCTATGCCTCATGGATTAGAATTAGGTACAGACTCATAGCAGTCAGACTCTAGTGTAAGTACAGGTCAGTATTCGTAATCACCCTATGCCTCATGGAACAGAATTAGTTGCAGACTCAAGGCTGTGAGACTCTGTGTAAGTACAGGTCAGTATTCGTATTCAGCATATGCCTCATGGATCAGAATTAGATACAGACTCATGGCAGTCAGACTCCAATGTAAGTACAGTTCAGTATTCGTAATCAGCCTAGGCCTCATGAATGAGAATTAGTTACAGACTCATGCCAGTCAAACTCTGGAGTAAGTACAGGTCATTATTCATAATCAGCTTAGGCCTCATGGATCAGAATTAGTTGCAGACTCATGGCAGTCAGACTCCAGTGTAAGTACAGGTCAGTATTCGTAATCAGCCTAGGCCTCATGAATCAGAATTAAAGACTCATGGCAGTCAGACTCTGGTGTAAGTACAAGTCAGTATTCGTAATCACCCTAGTCATCATGGATTAGAATTAGTTAAAGACTCATGGCAGTCAGACTCTGGTGTATGTACAAGTCAGGATTCAAAATCAGCCTAGGCCTCATGAATCAGAATTACTTAAAGACTTATGTCAGTTAGACTCTGGTGTAAGTACAGGTCAGTATTTGAATTAGCCTAGCCCTCATAGATCCGTATTTGATATAGACTCATGGCAGTCAGACTCCGGTGTAAGTACTGGTTAGTATTCATAATCAGCCTAGGCCTCATGGATCACAATTAGTTACAGACTCTCGGCAGTCAGACTCCGGTGTAAGTACAGGTCAGTATTCGTAATCAGCCTAGCCCTCATAGATCAGAATTAGTTGCAGACTCATGGCTGTCAGACTCCGTGTAAGTTCATGTCAGTATTCGTAATCAGCATATGCCTCATGGATCAGAATTAGATACAGACTCATAGCAGTCAGACTCCAGTGCAAGTACAGTTCAGTATTCATAATCAATCTAGACCTCATGGGTCAGAATTAGATACAGACTCAAGACAGTCAAACTCCAGAGTAAGTACAGGTCATTATTCATACTCAGCTTTTGCCTCATGGATCAGAATTAGTTACAGACTCATGGCAGTCTGACTCCAGTGTAAGTACAGGTCAGTATTTGTAATGAGCCTAGGCCTCATGGATCAGAATTAGTTACAGACTTATGGCAGTCAGACTCCGTTGTAAGTACAGGTCAGTATTAATAATCAGCCTAGGCCTCATGGATGACAATTAGTTACAGACTCACGGCAGTCAAACTACAGAGTAAGTACAGGTCATTATTCATAATCAGCTTATGCCTCATGGATCAAAATTAGTTACAGACACATGGCAGTCAGACTCCAGTGTAAGTACAGGTCAGTATTCATAATGAGCCTAGACCTCATGGATCAGAATTAGTTACAGACTTATGGCAGTCAGACTCCGGTGTAAGTACAGGTCAGTATTCATAATCAGCCTAGACCTCATGGACCAGAATAAGATAGAGACTCATGGCAGTCAGACTCCAGTGTACGTAGAGGTGAGTATTCGTAATCATCTTAGGCCTCATGGATCAGAATTAGTTACAGACTCATGGCAATCAGACTCCAGTGTAAGTACAGGTCAGTATTCATAATCAGCCTAGGCCTCATGGAACAGAATTAGTTAAAGACTCCTGGCAGTTAGACTCCATTATAAGTACAAGTAAGAATTCATAATCAGCCTAGGCCTCATGGATCAAAGGTAGATGCAGTCTCATGGCAGTTAGACTCCGGTGTAAGTACAGGTCAGTATTTGTAATCAGCCATGGCCTTATGGATCAGAATTACACACTCATGGCAGTCAGACTCTGGTTTAAGTATAGGTCAGTATTCATAATCAGCCTAGTCCACATGTATCACTATTAGTTACAGACTCATGGCAGTCAGACTCTGGTGAAAGTACAGGTCAGTATTCATAATCAGGTTATGCCTCTTGGATCAGAATTAGTTACAGACTCATGGCAGTCAGACTCCAGTGTAAGTACAGGTCAGTATTCGTAATCAGCCTAGGCTTCATGGATCAGAATTAGTTACAGAATCATGGCAGTCAGACTCCTGTGTAAGTACAGGTCAGTATTCGTGATCAGCCTAGGCCTCATGGAACAGAATTAGTTAGAGACTCCTGGCAGTCAGACTCCATTGTAAGTACAGGTCTGTATTCATAATCAGCCTAGGCCTCATGGATCAGAGTTAGTTGCAGCCTCATGGCAGTTAAGCTCCGGTGTAAGTACAGGTCAGTTTTTGTAATCAGCCTACTCCTCAAGGATCAGAATTAGTTACAGATTCATGGCAGTCAGACTCCGGTGTAAGTACCGATAAGTATTCGTAATCAGCCTATGCCTCATGGATCAGAATTAGTTGCAGATTCATGGCAGTCAGACTCCTGTGTAAGTACAGGTCAGTATTCGTAATTAGCCTAGGCCTCATGGATCAGAATTAGTTACAGACTAATGGCAGCCAGACTCCGGTGTAAGTACAGGTCAGTATTTGAATCAGCCTAGGCCTCATGGATCAGTATTTGATCCAGACTCATGGCAGTCAGACTCGGGTGTAAGTACTGGTTAGTATTCAAAATCGGCCTAGGCCTCATGGATCAGAATTAGTTACACACTCATGGCAGTTAGACTCCGCTGTAAGGACAGGTCAGTATTCGTAATCAGTCTCTTCCTCATGGATCAGAATTAGTTACAGACTCATGGCAGTCAGACTCCGGTGTAAGTGCAGGTCAGTATTCATAATCAGCCTTTGTCTCATGGATCATAATTAGGTACAGACTTGGCTGTCAGACGCCGGTGTAAGTACAGGTCAGTATTCGTAATCAGCCTAGACCTCATGGATCAGAATTAGATGTCCTTCAAGGATGCATCTGCAGTCTTTACAAATGGGTTGTCCTGTCGTCAGGCAGCCCTTCGGTCGGCCGGATTCCAAAGTCTGGGTCTGGCTTCGGCTGGTGTCGCACTTCACCCGACGTCATTGCGGCAGTTATTCGGGTATAAAGGCATCAGCCGACACCATTTTCCTCAGTCTTTCTTGCCGCATGGCGCCCGAAGCAGAAGCTGTTCGCAAGTGCCGGTCGGTCAGATCCAGAGATTACTACTACCGAATACTACTTCGAAGACTTCTATAAAGCTAAGTACCCCATTGGGGACTCTTTCTTGCCTCAGCCAATGTCAGAGAAAGTTAATAACTGTTTATCTTGTGGGAAACAAATACCTCATAAGGCTTTCCACTCCTATTGCATACATTGTTTAGGCCCAGACCACGACGTAGCAGCTTGTCTAGCCTGTGCTTCTTTTAACCGACGGACGCTTAGACGTCGCTCGGACTTTGCTGAACAGATTTTCGGCTCCGATTTTGCCTACATTATGCCGTCGGATCCTCCGACTATGCAAATAACCAAAAAACGCAAAGAAAAGGACCGACACTCATGTCGCGGTTTCGGCCGAAACCGCGGTTAAGCAAACCACGAGTGTCTCGGTTTCGGCCGAAACTGAGCAAGTAGTTCTTTCTTCAGCCGAAAACTTGCCTTCTACCTAGGCCTCTTCTATCCTGGTAGAAACGGCTTCTGAAATTCAACCTTCTGTTGCGATTTCACAGGATTTCTACCCCTGCACGTGGAGCTGCTAGGCCTCCTCCAGCTATGTCTATTAAGGCCTTTGCCAGTGCTAAGGCGGCCAAAGCATCAAAACCTGTGCCTGCCAAGCCCCCCTCTCACAGGCCCAGCACCAGCTCCCACATGCTTTCTTTGGCAGAGGATCTCATCTCCTTAATTCGTGGAGCCCAGCCTCATCCAGACAGGGCCTCTCTCCCTCCTCCAGAAAAAAGGCCTAGAGCAGAGCCCCCTGAGCCAGTAGCCACAGATGATTCCTCGGATGACTCAGATCATACAGACCCTCCTGAGGCTTCTTATTCTCCTTACGAAGACTCTGATGCTGAGGAGTCCATCCCTTCAGCCTCTCCTCCTGAGGAATTTTCCTTTGGGGAAACCTTGCATGCTATGAGGGAACAATTTCAGTGGCAGGGCCAAGATTTCTCAGACTCTAGGAAAAGGCTTAGGACCTTTCTACACTTGCCACAGCATAGGCCTTTAGCTATACGTCCAGTCCTATCTGTTGTTGATGATGCATTTAATGATGTTTGCACTGCTCCTGATACTTTACCTCCGGCCCCTGATAAGCCCGATAGGTACTACAGGGTCCCGGACACTCATCACCACTTATATAAGGCTCCTTTTGCAGATCCAGAGACTATCTCCCAGGGCCCTAAAGCTGTAGCAGCTACTTCTTCTAAAAACCCTCCCTCTGAAAGGGTTCCAGGTCCTTAGAGATGGGGTAAAAGTTTACACCTCTGCTACTTTGTCAGCTAGAGCTTTGAACTGCCAATTTCATATGATTCAATATCAAGAGTTTATGCTTGACCAGTTGACTAAAAGCTGTCCTCAGAAGAATCTATAGATAAAAGTATGTTCAAGAAATGTTGCATAACATACAGCAGGTTAGTAACCATTCTTTAAAATGTGGCTATGATGCACTGGAGGCTTCCTTTAGATCAGCCATGACTGGCACAGTTATCAGGAGGCATGCATGGTTGAAAGAACAGGCATTACCAGACCATGTCAAATCAAAGCTTTTGGATGCACCTATGGACAAGGTCAATTTATTTGGTGCCCCCGCACAGCAGGTACTTAAAAAGGTGGAAGAGAAAGCAAAATCTGTGCAAACAGTGAAAGATTTCTTACAAGTTCAACCTCCAAGGTTTAGCAGGAACTGGCCCTCCAAGAACTGGTCCTTTCCGGACACCTCTAAGGCACAAAGAGGCAGGAATAGGCGCTCTAGAGGCAGAAACCAATCCAGGGGTGCCTACAGGGGTCGCCAGTGGCAGGGCAACAACCAGCGAGGCATGGATACAGCCACCACCACTACAACAACTCAATCACAGTGACTTGGCGGTGGCACCGCCTACCAGGGAACAACTAGAAGCCCTTAGGCGAAAGCTAACATTATTTTCAAGAAACTGGCACTGCATTACAAGAGAAAAATGGATTTTGCAGACTATAGACAAAGGCTACAGGTTCCATTTCCATACACTCCCAGGAAAGAGAGGAATGCCAAACCTACCACCTTCTCAAAGGGCAGAAGCTCTAAAAGAAATATCTCAATTATTAAGAATGAGAGCTGTAGAAAAGGTACCATTTCTGGAGCAAGGGAAGGGATTTTACTCCAGGCTCTTCCTGGTACCAAGAAAAGAAAACAAATGGAGGCCCATTCTAGACCTGTCTGCTTTAAACACATTCCTTATTGTCCCAAAATTCAAAATGCTGACCCTACAGCAGCTTCTTCCCATGCTGGGCAAGGAGTCTTGGCTGGTAACTCTAGATCTCAAGGAGGCATACCTGCACGTCCCCATAAGACCAATTTGCAGAAGATACCTCAGATTTCTTGCAGGATCAGAGCATTATCAATTCTCAGCATTGCCCTTTGGCTTATCTACTGTGCCCAGAGTGTTCACGAAATGCCTGGCATCAGTAATCGCTCATTGCAGACTTCAGGGAATTCAAATTTATCCCTACCTAGACGACTGCCTGATACAAGCGGACAACAAAAACAAACTCACAGAAGATTTACAAAGAGTCATCTTCCTGCTGCAAGCCCTGGGATATACAGTCAATACAAAAAAGTCAAGGCTGATTCCATCCCAAAGAATACCCTTTCTGGGTGCAGAACTGGACACATCAAAACAAATGGCATTTCTAACTGCAGAAAAGAAAGAGCAACTTCCTCTCTACTTCTTGGCATTGACAAAGCAGAGCCATCTAACTGCAAGAAAAGTGCTACAAGCTCTAGGCTTCATGGCATCCTGCATAATTCTGGTACCTCATGCCAGGCTGCATATGAGAAAGCTACAGTGGTACCTAAAGAATGTGTGGTCTCAACACAAGCACAGCCTAGAAACCAACATTCCAATAATCCCATGCCTGAAGCAAGAGTTCTTATGGTGGGCTCAGGTCTGTCAATCAAACACAGGACTGCCCTTCTGCAAAAGTCAACCAAGACAAACCATCACGACAGATGCTTCAGACCTCGGTTGGGGGGCACACATGATGGGCAAGTGCTTTCAAGGCCTATGGACTCAAGACCAGCTGCATCTGCACATAAATCTAAAAGAAATGATGGCAGTAAAATTGGCAATCCAGGCATTCAGACCTTTTCTCCAAGAAGGCCAGTTGATGATAAGGACAGACAACACCACAGTTATGTGGTACATCAACAAACAGGGAGGCACACACTCATACCCTCTATGCCGGTTGGCACTGGACCTATGGGATGTGGCTCTGAGCTACAACATTCAGTTACAGGCAATTTATGTACCAGGAAGGAAAACATTCTAGCAGACATATTAAGCAGAACTACAACAGATGCCCACGAATGGATGCTGCATCCGACATCTTCAAAACCATCACAAGAGAATGGGGATTACCACAAATAGACTTGTTTGCATCCCTTTCAATCACCAGTTGAAGAAATTCTGCACAAGGACTTACCACCCACTTGCTTGGAAGGTGGACTCCCTATCCTTTAGTTGGAAAAGCCTGACAGCATACGCATTCCCACCACTTCCTTTGATGCACAAGGTGCTTCTCAAGATCAAAGAGGAACGTCCGAGGATCATTCTGATAGCCCCAGACTGGCCAAGACAACATTGGTATCCACTTCTGAGGAGCATGTCCCGGGGACAAATATGGACACTGCCCCTGATCCCATTACTGCTGACACAGAACAACTACAACATCCTGCATCCGAACTTAAAAACTCTGCAGCTAACTGCCTGGAACATCACATAACAGCAATTAACCCTAATTTATCCCAAAGGGTTAAAGACATAATCCTGGAGGCTCGTAGACCTTCAACAAGAAAGAATTATGCAGCAAAATGGAAAAGATATTTCATCTGGAGTACTGCAAAGGGGCAAGATGTGACACTGGTGAACATAGCCAACATCCTGGAGTACTTGGCGGAGCTCTTCCATACAGGCCTGTCCTATTCCTCCATCAAGATACATGCATCAGCTATTTCAGCAGAGTACAGCTTGGATCCTCCTGTCTTCTCGCACCCTCTGCTCAGACAGTTTCTGAGAGGAATCAAAAATGTAAAATCTCCCAGGAAACCTCCATTGCCCGCATGGGACTTGAACTTTGTGCTAGAAAAACTGACTCTTCCCCCTTTCAAACCAGCAGCAACAGCAGAAATACAATACTTATCCTGGAAGACTGCTTTCCTGCTGGCAATAACTTCAGCAAGAGGGGTCTCTGAACTACAGGCATTAATGGCAGTGCAACCCTTCCTAATCTTCCATCAAGACAGAGTGTCCATGAGAACAAATCCTACATTTATGCCTAAGGTGGTATCCAGAGTATCTTTAAATCAAGCTATCCACCCTCCTACATTCTTCCCCAACCCACAGAACAGGGGAGAAAGGCTCTTACATACCTTGGATGTACACAGACAATTACGCTACTACCTGGACAGGACAAAAAACAATAGAAAAACTGACCAGCTTCTGGTAGCATATGCAGCAGGAAAGGAAGGAAAACCTATTTCTAAACAGACAATCTCCAAATGGATAGGAAATTGCATTATATTTTGTTACTCCTACCATGGAAAGAAAACTCCAGAGAACATCAGGCCTCACTCCACAAGGGCTACAGCCACTACCACAGCTTTCTTATGAGGAGTGGCTACCAAGGACATTATAGAGGCTGCTACTTGGACCTCCGTGCATACATTTGCCAAGCATTATAACCTACCTTTATACTCTAGATCCCGTGCTGGCTTTGCCACTGCTGTTTTGCAAGGGATCCTAACTACACCATAATCTCTTCTCATTTCCTCCTCCTCTAGTTTAGCTATGGTATTCTACCCATTTGTAAAGACTGCAGATGCATCCTTGAAGGACATAGTACAGTTTTGTACCTACCATAAATGTAGATGTCCGAGAGGAATGCATCTGCAGTCAGGATTACCCACCTCCTTCCCTCTGAGGTACTCTAGGGTATTTGCCAATCTTCAGCTAGCTTGGGGGGGATCTATTATGGTGTATTTGTTTGTATATATGTACATACATGCTTATTTATGTGTTTGCTCTCTACTATTTGGAAACTTTGGCATTTATCCAAATTTAGCCATCCAAGAGGGCACCTGGCATCTGGGGCAAGAAACACTGAGGAAAATGGCATCGGCTGATGCCTTTATACCCGAATAACTGCTGCAATGACATCGGGTGAAGTGCGACACCAGCCGAAGCCAGACCCAGACTTTGGAATCCAGCCGACCGAAGGGCTGCCTGACGACAGGACAACCCATTTGTAAAGACTGTAGATGCATTCCTCTCGGACATCTACATTTATGGTAGGTACAAAACTGTACTTTACAGACTCATGGCAGTCAAACTCCAGAGTAAGTGCAGGTCATTATTCATAATCAGCTTATGCCTCATGGATCAGAATTAGTTACAGACTTATGGCAGTCAGACTCCACTGTAAGTACAGGTCAGTATTCATAATCAGCCTAGGCCTCAAGGATCAGAATTAGTTACAGACTCATGGCAGTCCAACCCTGTGTAAGTACAGGTCAGTATTCATAATCAGTGTGTGCCTTATGGATCAGAATTAGTTACAGACTCATGGCAGACAGAATCCAGTGTAAGAACAGGTCAGTATTCGTAATCAGCCTAGCCCTCATATATCACAATTAGTTGCAGACTCATGGCAGTGAGACTCCGTGTAAGTTCAGGTCAGTATTCGTAATCAGCATATGCCTCATGGATCAGAACTTGATACAGACTCATGGCAGTCAGATTCCAGTGCAAGTACAGTTCAGTATTTGTAATCAGTCAAGACCTCATGGTTCAGAATTAGATACAGACTCATGGTAGTTAGACTCTGGTGTAAGTGCAGGTTAGTATTCATAATCAGCCTCGGCCTCATGGATGAGAATTAGTTACAGACTCACAGCAGTCAAACTCCGGAGTAAGTACAGGTCATTCTTCATAATCAGCTTATGCCTCATGGATCAGAATTAGTTACAGACTCATGGCAGTCAGACTCCAGTGTAAGTACAGGTCAGTATTTGTAATGAGCCTAGGCCTCATTGATCAGAATTAGTTACAGACTTATGGCGGTCATACTCCGGTGTAAGTACAGGTCAGTATTTGTAATCAGCCTAGACCTCATGGAACAGAATTAGTTACAGACTCCTGGCAGTTAGACTCCATTATAAGTACAAGTCATTATTCATAATCAGCTTATGCCTCATGGATCAGAATTAGTTACAGACACATGGCAGTCAGACTCCAGTGAAGTACAGGTCAGTATTCATAATGAGCCTAGGCCTCATGGATCAGAATTTGTTACAGACTTATGGTGGTCAGACTCCGGTGTAAGTGCAGGTTAGTATTCATAATCAGCCTAGGCCTCATGGAACAGAATTAGTTACAGACTCCTGGCAGTTAGACTCCATTATAAGTACAAGTCATTATTCATAATCAGCTTATGCCTCATGGATCAGAATTAGTTACAGACTCATGGCAGTCAGACTCCAGTGTAAGTACAGGTCAGTATTCATAATGAGCCTAGGCCTCATGGATCAGAATTAGTTACAGACTCATGGCGGACAGACTCCAGTGTAAGTACAGGTCAGTTTTCGTAATCAGCCTAGGCCTCATGGAACAGAATTAGTTAAGGACTCCTGGCAGTTAGACTCCATTATAAGTACAGGTAAGAATTCATAATCAGCCTAGGCCTCATGGATCAGAGATAGATGCAGTCTCATGGCAGTTAGACTCTGGTTTAAGTACAGGTCAGTATTCATAATCAGCCTAGGCCACATGTATCACTATTAGTTACAGACTCATGGCAGACAGACTCTGATGTAAGTACAGGTCAGAATTCATAATCAGCCTATGCCTCATGGATTAGAATTAGGTAAAGACTCATGGCAGTCATACTCCAGTGTAAGAACAGGTCAGTATTCATATTCAGACTATGCTTCTTGGATCAGAATTAGATACAGACTCATGGTAGTTAGATTCCCTAGTAAGTCCAGGTAAGTATTCATAATCAGCCTAGGCCTCTTGGATCAGAGTTAGTTGCAGTATCATGGCAGTTAGGCTCCGGTGTAAGTACAGGTTAGTTTTCGTAATCAGCCTATTCCTGAAGGATCAGAATTAGTTACAGATTCATGGCAATCAGACTCCGGTCTAAGTACCGGTAAGTATTCGCAATCAGCCTATGCCTCACTGATCAGAATTAGTTACAGACTCATGGCAGTCAGACTCCTGTGTAAGTACAGGTCAGTATTCGCAATCAGCCTATGCCTCATGGATCAGAATTAGTGGCAGATTCATGGCAGTCAGAGTCCGGTGTAAGTACAGGTCACTATTCATATTCAGCCTAGGCCTCATGGTTCAGAATTAGTTACAGACTAATTGCAGCCAGTCTCCGGTGTAAGTACAGGTCAGTATTTGAATCAGCCTATGCCTCATGGATCAGTAGTTGATACAGACTCATGGCAGTCAGATTCCGGTGTAAATACTGGTTAGTATTCATAATCAGCCTAGGCCTCATGGATCAGAATTAGTTACAGACTCATGGCAGTTAGACTCCGCTGTAAGGACAGGTCAGTATTCGTAATCAGTCTCTTCCTCATGGATCAGAATTAGTTACAGACTCATGGCAGTCAGAATCCAGTGTAAGAAAAGGTCAGTATGCATAATCAGCCTAGGCCTCAAGCATCAGAATGAGTTACAGACTCATGGCAGTCAGACTCCAGTGCAAGTACAGTTCAGTATTCGTAATCAGTCAAGACCTCATGGTTAAGAATTAGATACAGACTCATGGTAGTCAGACTCTGGTGTAAGTGCAGGTTAGTATTCATAATCAGCCTCGGCCTCATGGATGGGAATTAGTTACATACTCACGACAGTCAAACTCCGGAGTAAGTACAGGTCATTATTCATAATCAGCTTATGCCTCATGGATCAGAATTAGTTACAGACTCATGGCAGTCAGACTCCAGTGTAAGTACAGGTCAGTATTTGTAATGAGCCTAGGCCTCATTGATCAGAATTAGTTACAGACTTATGGCGGTCAGACTCCGGTGTAAGTACAGGTCAGTATTCATAATCAGCCTTTTCCTCATGGACCAGAATAAGATACAGATTCATGGCAGTCAGACTCCAGTGTCCATAGAGGTGAGTATTCGTAATCATCTTAGGCCTCATGGATCAGAATTAGTTACAGACTCATGGCGGTCAGACTCCGGTGTAAGTACAGGTCAGTATTTGTAATCAGCCTAGGCCTCATGGAACAGAATTAGTTACAGACTCCTGGCAGTTAGACTCCATTATAAGTACAGGAAAGAATTGATAATCAGCCTAGGCCTCATGGATCAGAGGTAGTTGCAGTCTCATGGCAGTTAGACACCGGTGTAAGTACGTCAGTATTTGTAATCAGCCATGGCCTCATGGATCAGAATTGCACACTCATTGCAGTCAGACTCTGGTTTAAGTACAGGTCAGTATTCGTAATCAGCCTAGGCCACATGTATCACTATTAGTTACAGACTCATGGCTGTCAGAGTCTGGTGTAAGTACAGGTCAGTATTTGTAATCAGTGTGTGCCTTGTGGATCAGAATTAGTTACAGACTAATTGCAGCCAGACTCTGGTGTAAGTACAGGTCAGTATTTGAATCAGCCTATGCCTCATGGATCAGTATTTGATACAGACTCATGGCAGTCAGAATCCAGTGTGAGAACAGGTCAGTATTCGTAATCAGCCTAGGCCTCATAGATCAGAATTAGTTGCAGACTCATGGCAGTTAGACTCCGCTGTAAGGACAGGTCAGTATTCGTAATCAGTCTCTTCCTCATGGATCAGAATTAGTTACAGACTCATGGCAGTCAGAATCCAGTGTAAGAAAAGGTCAGTATGCATAATCAGCCTAGGCCTCAAGGATCAGAATTAGTTACAGACTCATGGCAGTCAGACTCCGGTGTAAGTACTGGTTAGTATTCATAATCAGCCTAGGCCTCATGGATCAGAATTAGTTACACACTCATGGCAGTTAGACTCGGCTGTAAGGACAGGTCAGTATTCGTAATCAGTCTCTTCCTCATGGATCAGAATTAGTTACAGACTCATGGCAGTCAGAATCCAGTGTAAGAAAAGATCAGTATGCATAATCAGCCTAGGCCTCAAGGATCAGAATTAGTTACAGACTCATGGCAGTCAGACTCCAGTGTAAGTACAGGTAAGAATTCATAATCAGCCTAGGCCTCATGGATCATAGGTAGATGCAGTCTCATGGCAGTTACACTCCGGTTTAAGTACAGGTCAGTATTTGTAATCAGCCATGGCCTCCTCGATCAGAATTACACACTCATGGCAGTCAGACTTTGGTTTAAGTACAGGTCAGAATTCGTAATCAGCCTAGGCCACATGTATCACTATTAGTTACAGACTCATGGCAGTCAGACTCTGGTGTAAGTACAGGTCAGTATTCATAATCAGCCTATGCCTCATGGAACAGAATTAGTTGCAGACTCATGGCTGTGAGACTCTGTGTAAGTACAGGTCAGTATTCATATTCAGCATATGCCTCATGGATCAGAATTAGATACAGACTCATGGCAGTCAGACTCCAGTGTAAGTACAGTTCAGTATTTGTAATCAGCTTAGGCCTCATGAATGAGAATTAGTTACAGACTCACGGCAGTCAAACTGTGGAGTAAGTACAGGTCAGTATTCATAATCAGCTTAGGCCTCATGGATCAGAATTAGTTGCAGTCTCATGGCAGTCAGACTCCAGTGTAAGTACAGGTCAGTATTCGTAATCACCCTAGTCCTCATGGATCAGAATTAGTTAAAGACTCATGGCAGTCAGACTCTGGTGTATGTACAAGTCAGTATTCGAAATCAGCCTAGGCCTCATGAATCAGAATTACTTAAAGACTTATGTCAGTCAAACTCTGGTGTAAGTACTGGTTAGTATTCATAATCAGCCTAGGCCTCATGGAACACAATTAATTACAGACTCACGGCAGTCAGACTCCGGTGTAAGTACAGGTCAGTATTCGTAATCAGCCTAGCCCTCATAGATCAGAATTAGTTGCAGACTCATGGCTGTCAAACTCCATGTAAGTTTAGGTCAGGATTCGTAATCAGCATATGCCTCATGGATCAGAATTAGATACAGACTCACGGCAGTCAGACTCCAGTGTAAGTACAGTTCAGTATTCGTAATCAATCTAGATCTCATGGGTCAGAATTAGATACAGTCTCAAGACAGTCAAACTCCAGAGTAAGTACAGGTCATTATTCATACTCAGCTTATGCCTCATGAATCAGAATTAGTTACACACTTGTGGCATTCAGACTCCAGTGTAAGTACAGGTCAGTATTCGTAATGAGCCTAGACCTCATGGATCAGAATTAGTTACAGACTTATGGCAGTTAGACTCCGTTGTAAGGACAGGTCAGTATTCGTAATCAGTCTCTTCCTCATGGATCAGAATTAGTTACAGACTCATGGCAGTCAGAATCCAGTATAAGAAAAGTTCAGTATGCATAATCAGCCTAGGCCTCAAGTATCAGAATTAGTTACAGACTCATGGCAGTCAGACTCCAGTGTAAGTACAGGTAAGAATTCATAATTAGCCTAGGCCTCTTGGATCATAGGTAGATGCAGTCTCATGGCAGTTAGACTCCGGATTAAGTACAGGTCAGTATTTGTAATCAGCCATGGCCTCATGGATCAGAATTACACAGTCATGGCAGTCATACTCTGGTTTAAGTACAGGTCAGTATTCATAATCAGCCTAGGCCACATGTATCACTATTAGTTACAGACTCATGGCAGTCAGACTCTGGTGTAAGTACAGGTCAGTATTCGTAATCAGCCTATGCCTCATGGATTAGAATTAGGTACAGACTCATGGCAGTCAGACTCCAATGTAAGTACAGGTCAGTATTCGTAATCAGCCTATGCCTCATGGAACATAATTAGTTGCAGACTCATGGCTGTAAGACTCTGTGTAAGTACAGGTCAGTATTCATATTCAGCATATACCTCATGGATCAGAATTAGATACAGACTCATGGCAGTCAGACTCCAGTGTAAGTACAGTTCAGTATTTGTAATCAGCCTAGGCCTCATGAATGAGAATTAGTTACAGACTCACGGCAGTCAAACTCTGGAGTAAGTACAGGTCAGTATTCATAATCAGTTTAGGCCTCATGGATCAGAATTAGTTGCAGACTCATGGCAGTCAGACTCCAGTGTAAGTACAGGTCAGTATTTGTAATCACCCTAGTCCTCATGGATCAGAATTAGTTAAAGACTCATGGCAGTCAGACTCCAGTGTAAGTGCAGGTCAGTATTCATAATCAGCCTAGACCTCATGGATCAGAATTAGTTACAGACTCATGGCAGTCAAACTCCAGAGTAAGTACAGGTCATTATTCATAATCAGCTTATGCCTCATGGATCAGAATTAGTTACAGACTCATGGCAGTCAGACTCCACTGTAAGTTCAGGTCAGTATTCATAATCAGCCTAGGCCTCAAGGATCAGAATTAGTTACAGACTCGTGGCAGTCCAACCCTGTGTAAGTACAGGTCAGTATTCATAATCAGTGTGTGCCATATGGATCAGAATTAGTTACAGACTCATGGCAGACAGAATCCAGTGTAGGAACAGGTCAGTATTCGTAATCAGCCTAGCCCTCATATATCACAATTAGTTGCAGACTCATGGCAGTGAGACTCCGTGTAAGTTCAGGTCAGTATTCGTAATCAGCATATGCCTCATGGATCAGAACTTGATACAGACTCATGGCAGTCAGACTCCAGTGCAAGTACAGTTCAGTATTCGTAACCAGTCAAGACCTCATGGTTCAGAATTAGATACAGACTCATGGTAGTTAGACTCTGGTGTAAGTGCAGGTTAGTATTCATAATCAGCCTCGGCCTCATGGATGAGAATTAGTTACAGACTCACGGCAGTCAAACTCCGGAGTAAGTACAGGTCATTCTTCATAATCAGCTTATGCCTCATGGATCAGAATTAGTTACAGACTCATGGCAGTCAGACTCCAGTGTAAGTACAGGTCAGTATTTGTAATGAGCCTAGGCCTCATTGATCAGAATTAGTTACAGACTTATGGCGGTTAGACTCCGGTGTAAGTACAGGTCAGTATTTGTAATCAGCCTAGGCCTCATGGAACAGAATTAGTTACAGACTCCTGGCAGTTAGACTCCATTATAAGTACAGGTCATTCTTTATAATTAGCTTATGCCTCATGGATCAGAATTAGTTACAGACTCCTGGCAGTCAGACTCCAGTGTAAGTACAGGTCAGTATTCATAATGAGCCTAGGCCTCATGGATCAGAATTTGTTACAGACTTATGGTGGTCAGACTCCGGTGTAAGTGCAGGTTAGTATTCATAATCAGCCTAGGCCTCATGGATGAGAATTAGTTACAGACTCACGGCAGTCAAACTCCAGAGTAAGTGCAGGTCATTATTCATAATCAGCTTATGCCTCATGGATCAGAATTAGTTACAGACTCATGGCAGTCAGACTCCAGTGTAAGTATAGGTCAGTATTCATAATGAGCCTAGGCCTCATGGATCAGAATTAGTTACAGACTTATGGCAGACAGACTCCAGTGTAAGTACAGGTCAGTTTTCGTAATCAGCCTAGGCCTCATGGAACAGAATTAGTTAAGGACTCCTGGCAGTTAGACTCCATTATAAGTACAGGTAAGAATTCATAATCAGCCTAGGCCTCATGGATCAGAGATAGATGCAGTCTCATGGCAGTTAGACTCCGGTGTAAGTACAGGTCAGTATTTGTAATCAGCCATGGCCTCATGGATCAGAATTACACACCTATGGCAGTCAGACTCTGGTTTAAGTACAGGTCAGTATTCGTAATCAGCCTAGGCCACATGTATCACTATTAGTTACAGACTCATGGCAGACAGACTCTGATGTAAGTATAGGTCAGAATTCATAATCAGCCTATGCCTCATGGATTAGAATTAGGTAAAGATTCATGGCAGTCATACTCCAGTGTAAGTACAGGTCACTATTCATATTCAGCCTAGGCCTCATGGTTCAGAATTAGTTACAGACTAATTGCAGCCAGTCTCCGGTGTAAGTACAGGTCAGTATTTGAATCAGCCTATGCCTCATGGATCAGTATTTGATACAGACTCATGGCAGTCAGACTCCGGTGTAAGTACTGGTTAGTATTCATAATCAGCCTAGGCCTCAAGGATCAGAATTAGTTACACACTCATGGCAGTTAGACTCCGCTGTAAGGACAGGTCTGTATTCATAATCAGTCTCTTCCTCATGGATCAGAATTAGTTACAGACTCATGGCAGTCAGAATCCAGTGTAAGAAAAGGTCATTATGCATAATCAGCCTAGGCCTCAAGGATCAGAATTAGTTACAGACTCATGGCAGTCAGACTCCAGTGTAAGTACAGGTAAGAATTCATAATCAGCCTAGGCCTCATGGATCATAGGTAGATGCAGTCTCATGGCAGTTAGACTCCGGTTTAAGTACAGGTCAGTATTTGTAATCAGCCATGGCCTCATGGATCAGAATTACACACTCATGGCAGTCAGACTCTGGTTTAAGTACAGTCAGTATTCGTAATCAGCCTAGGCCACATGTATCACTATTAGTTACAGACTCGTGGCAGTCAGACTCTGGTGTAAGTACAGGTCATTATTCGTAATCAGCCTATGCCTCATGGATTAGAATTAGGTAGACTCATGGCAGTCAGACTCCAAGTTTAAGTACAGGTCAGTATTCGTAATCAGCCTATGCCTCATGGAACAGAATTAGTTGCAGACTCATGGCTGTGAGACTCTGTGTAAGTACAGGTCAGTATTCATATTAAGCATATGCCTCATGGATCAGAATTAGATACAGACTCATGGCAGTCAGACTCCAGTGTAAGTACAGGTCAGTATTCATAATCACCCTAGTCCTCATGGATCAGAATTAGTTAATGACTCATAGCAGTCAGACTCCGGTGTAAGTACAGGTCAGTATTTGAATCAGCCTAGCCCTCATGGATCAGTATTTGATATAGACTCATGGCAGTCAGACTCTGGTGTAAGTACTGGTTAGTATTCATAATCAGCCTAGGCCTCATGGATCACAATTAGTTACAGACCCACGGCAGTCAGACTCCGGTGTAAGTACAGGTCAGTATTCGTAATCAGCCTAGCCCTCATAGATCAGAATTAGTTGCAGACTCATGGCTGTCAAACTCCGTGTAAGTTCAGATCTGTATTCGTAATCAGCATATGCCTCATGGATCAGAATTAGATACAGACTCACGGCAGTCAGACTCCAGTGCAAGTACAGTTCAGTATTCGTAATCAATCTAGACCTCATGGGTCAGAATTAGATACAGACTCAAGACAGTCAAACTCCAGAGTAAGTACAGGTCATTATTTATACTCAGCTTATGCCTCATGAATCAGAATTAGTTACAGACTCATGGCAGTCAGACTCCAGTGTAAGTACAGGTCAGTATTCGTAATGAGCCTAGGCCTCATGGATCAGAATTAGTTACAGACTTATGGCATTCAGACTCCATTGTAAGTACAGGTCAGTATTCATAATCAGCCTAGGCCTCATGGATGAGAATTAGTTGCAGACTCACGGCAGTCAAACTCCAGAGTAAGTACAAGTCATTATTCAAAATCAGCTTATGCCTCATGGATCAGAATTAGTTACAGACTCATGGCAGTCAGACTCCAGTGTAAGTACAGGTCAGTATTCGTAATGAGCCTAGGCCTCATGGATCAGAATTAGTTACAGACTTATGGCGGTCAGACTCCGGTGTAAGTACAGGTCAGTATTCATAATCAGCCTAGACCTCATGGACCAGAATAAGATAGAGACTCATGGCAGTCAGACTCCAGTGTACGTAGAGGTGAGTATTCGTAATCATCTTAGGCCTCATGGATCAGAATTAGTTACAGACTCATGGCGGTCAGACTCCAGTGTAAGTACAGGTCAGTATTCGTAATCAGCCTAGGCCTCATGGAACAGAATTAGTTACAGATTCCTGGCAGTTAGACTCCATTATAAGTACAAGTAAGAATTCATAATCATCCTAGGACTCATGGATCAAAGGTAGATGCAGTCTCATGGCAGTTAGACTCCGCTGTAAGTACAGGTCAGTATTTGTAATCATCCATGGCCTTATGGATCAGAATTACACCTCATGGCAGTCAGACTCTGGTTTAAGTACAGGTCAGTATTCATAATCAGCCTAGGCCACATGTATCACTATTAGTTACAGACTCATGGCAGTCAGACTCCGGTGTAAGTACAGGTCAGTATTCATAATCAGCCTAGGCTTCATGGATCAGAATTAGTTACAGACTCATGGCGGTCAGACTCCTGTGTAAGTACAGGTCAGTATTCGTGATCAGCCTAGGCCTCATTGAACAGAATTAGTTAGAGACTCCTGGCAGTCAGACTCCATTGTAAGTACAGGTCTTTATTCATAATCAGCCTAGGCCTCATGGATCAGAGTTAGTTGCAGCCTCATGGCTGTTAGGCTCCGGTGTAAGTACAGGTCAGTTTTTGTAATCAGCCTACTCCTCAAGGATCAGAATTAGTTACAGATTCATGGCAGTCAGACTCCGGTGTAAGTACCGATAAATTACAGTTTTGTACCTACCATAAATGTAGATGTCCGATAGATATGCAACTGCAGTCCTGACATATGGGTTGTCCTGCCTCAGGCAGCCCTTCGGTCGGCCGGATTCCAAAGTCTGGGTCCGGCGTCGGCTGATGTCGCCTCCTCCCTGACGTCAGAGTGGCTGGGGTATAAAGGCATCAGCCGGCGCCATCTTCTTCAGTGTTTCTTGCCCCAGATGCCAGGTGCCCTCCAAGGAAGGCTAAATTTTGTGAATGGATAAACAAATAATCCAGAAATGCGCAACAGTAATAAACAGATACACCATAGCAGATATCCCCAGCTTATAGGAAAAGAGGGGGGGAAATGGACCCAAGGGAAAAAACAGAGGGGTAGGAGGGAGGGAAAACTTGACTGCAGTTGCATATCTATCGGACATCTACATTTATGGTAGGTACAAAACTGTACTATGTCCTTCAAGAATGCAACTGCAGTCCTGACATATGGGTTGAATACCATTGCCAAGCTGGTGGTGGTAGGACTAAGCAAGAGATGGTGTAGCTAGAAGGCCCTGCAGGACTGCCGAAGCAAAGCCTGCTCAGGATCTGGAGTATAATGGCAGGTTGTAGTGTTTGGTAAATGTATGCACGGAGCTCCATGTAGCAGCCTCTAGAATATCTTTTGTAGTCACTCTTCTTAGAAAGGCTGTGGATGTGGCCATAGCTCTGGTGGAGTGTGGTCTAATATTGACTGGCACACTTTTTCCATGGAAAGAATAACAGAATCTGATGCAGTGTCCAATCCATTTTGAGATAGTTTGTTTGGTGACTGCCTTTCCTTGTGCCCCAGCAGCATAGGCTACAAACAGTTGGTCAGACTTCCTGGTAGACTTTGTTCTGTCCAAGTAGTAGCGTAGTTGCCTGTGAATGTCTAAAGTATGCAACAGCTTTTCCCCTTTGTTTTGAGGGTTAGGAAAGAAAGTAGGCAGGTGAATTGCTTGGTTTAGAGACACTCTGGATATCACCTTAGGCATGAAGGAAGGATTGGTCCTAAGAGAAACTCTGTCCTGATGAAAGATGAGGAAAGGAGGAACTGCCATGAGGGCCTGTATCTCCGAGACTCTTCTTGCTGAGGTGACTGCCAACAGGAAAACCGTTTTCCAAGATAGGAATTGCATTTCTGAAGATGCTGCTGGTTCAAAAGGAGGAAGAGTTAATTTTTCCAAGACGTAATTGAGGTCCCATGCAGGAATTGATTGTTCCCTTGGAGGTTTGATATTCTTTATACCCCTTAGAAACTGTCTTAGCAAAGGATGCGAAAACACAGGTGGATCACAGTTGTAATGTGCTGAGATAGCTGAAGTGTGGATTTTGATGGAAGAGTATGACAGGCCACTGCGAACCATTTCTGCCAAGTATTCTAATATCAGAGGTATGTTCATCAGGGATGCATCCTGGCCCTTGTTGACATTCCAGATGGTGAATCTCTTCCATTTGGCCGAATAGGTTTTTCTGGTGGAAGGTCTGCATGCCTCCAACAAAATCTCCTGAACCTATTTGGAGAGGGAGTCATGGATCCCAGTCATGGAACTCTCCAAGCTGTCAGCTATAAGGTTTGCAGCTTCGGATGAACAGTTTTGTAGTCGTGCAGAGTCAGGAGCTGAGGCCATTGAGTCAAGGGCCACGGTTTGGTGTGAGTAATGCTCAGTAGCAGTGGGTACCAGTGTTGCCTTGGCCAGTCTGGAGCTATCAAGATTCCTCTTGGTTGTTCTGTCTTGATCTTCAGTAACACCTTGGTGATTAAAGGTAGGGGAGGGAATGCATAAATTGTTAGGGCATTCCAACTGAAGGAAAGAGCATCCGTTTTCCAAGCTAGAGGATGGTAAATCCTTGTGCAAAACCTTTCCAGATGATGATTGAGAGGAGATGCAAAGAGGTCTATGTCTGGCCTTCCCCATGCAGTTGTTATTTGTGAGAAAATGCGTGGGTGCAGCATCCATTCGTGTGGATCCAAGAAATTTCTGCTCAACCTGTCTGCCAGAACATTGTCCTTGCCCAGAACAAACTGGGATTGCAAGTAGATGTTCAGTTTCAGGGACTTTTCCCAAAGAGTCATTGTTAGTCTGCAGAGGGGGAAGGAATGAGTGCCCCCTTGTTTGTTTATGTACCACATGACGGTGGTGTTGTCTGTCCTTATTAGCAGATGGCCTTGCTGAAGAGATTTTCCAAAGGCTTCTATTGCATGTATCACTGCCAACATCTCTTTTTGATTTATGTGCTGATGCCTTTCCATGGGAGTCCATTGCCCTTGAATGCATCTGCCGTCCATGTGCGCCCCCCCTATCCATGGTCTGAGGCGTCTGTTGTAATAGTTTGACTTGTTGGAGCTTTGCTGAAAGGCATGCCTTCGTTTAAGTGACTTGCTTAAGCCCACCATAAAAATCCCCTTTGCAGGCATGGTATGAGAGGGATTATGTGTTCTAGGTTGTGGCTGTGTTGAGACCACAAGCTTTTGAGGTACCATTGTAGTTTTCTCATGTGTAGTCTTGCCAGAGGGATTAGAAGAATGCAAGATGCCATGAACCCCAGGGCCTGCAGGGTCTTCCTTGCGGTCAGGTGGATTAGTTTTGCTAGGCTTTTGAAGTAGTCTGTCAAATGCTCTTGTTTCTCCTCTGTGAGAAAGGCCATTTCTAGCTGTGTGTTCAGCTTTGCTCCTAGAAAAATAATCTCTTGGGATGGCAGTAGTCTTGATTTTTGAATGTTGACTGTGTATCCCAAAGCCTGTAGCAACTGAATGACATAATCCAAGTGTTTTGTCAAGGTTTGTTTGCTGTCTGCTTGTATGAGGCAGTCGTCCAGGTAAGGGTATATTTGAATCCCCTGGAGTCTGCAGTGTGCCACTACTGATGCCAGGCATTTCGTGAATACTCTGGGTGCAGTAGATAAGCCAAACGGCAATGCTGAGAATTGATAATGCTCTGTTCCTGCAAGAAATCTGAGGTATCTTCTGCAACTGTGTCTGATAGGGACATGCAGGTATGCCTCCTTGAGGTCCAGAGTAACCAGCCACGACCCCTTGCCCAACATAAGAAGAACTTGCTGTAATGTCAGCATCTTGAATTTTGGCACCATGAGAAAAGTATTTAGTATGGACAAGTCCAAAATAGGCCTCCATTGCTTTTCTTTTCTTGGAACAAGGAACAGTCTTGAGTAAAATCCCTGGCCTTGTTCCTGAGGAGGAACCTTCTCTATTGCTTTTATTTGTAACAGCTTTGAGACTTCTCTGAGTGCCTCTGCCCTTTGATTTTGTGGCATGTTTGGCATGCCTTGTCCTGTTGGTAAAGTATGGAAGTGGAACTTGTAACCTCTGTCTATTATGTCCAGTATCCAATTGTCCTTTGTTATAATGTGCCAGTTTCTTGAGAATAGAGATAACTTTCCACCTAAAGGTGCTTCTCTTTGAGCCTTGGAAGGCGGAGCGATAGGTAAGTCATTGTGATTGTCCCTGTGGTGCAGGTGAAGTACCTGTGCCACTTCTTTGATTTTGAGGTCGCCACTGGCGGCCCCTGTAGGAGCCTCGGTATTGCCCTCTACCTCGTGCACGCCTGTTCTTTCCCCTTTGAAACTTGTCTGAGTCTGGAAAGGACCAATTCTTTGAAGGCCAATTCCTGCTGAATCTGGGTGGCTGGACCTGGAGGAAATCTTTTACTGTCTGTACTAATTTTGCCTTCTCCTCAATAGACTTCAACACATCCTGAGCATTAGCACCAAAAAGCTTCTGTTTATCCAGAGGTGCGTCCAGGAGCTTTACTTTAACATGATCCGGCAGTGGCTGCTCTTTCAACCAAGCATGTCTACGGATAACAGCCCCTGTCATAGCTGCCCTACATGAAGCCTCCAATGCATCATAACCACACTGATGAAAATGGTTGCTAACCTGCTGAAAATTATGAACCAAATCCTGCAATGCCTTTCTATCTACAGGCTCAGGAGAGGCTAGCTTTTTCTGCAAATCATCCAGCAAAAAATCCTGGTACTTAAACATATGAAAAAGGCAGTTAAGTGACCTCATGGCAAGGGTGGTAGAGGTATAAACTTTTTTACCCCATCTCTCCAGGGACCTTGCTTCCCTGTCAGCTGGTAGTGGATTTTTGGCCGAGGAAGAAGCCACTCCTTTGGGGCCCTGTGAAATAGTTTCTAGATCCACAGATTGGGACTTAAAGAAATGCTTGTGAGTGTCATGGACCCTGTAATATCTGTCTGGCTTGACGAGAGCAGGAGGGAGAGAATCAGGGGAAGCACTGGAGTCTGAGAAAACATCATCCAGGACATCCAAAACTGGAGGGATAGCCAAAGGCCTGTGCTGGGGTAACTTGAGGAAGGTACGGAGCCTTTTCCTAGAATCAGAGAATTCCTGACCCTGCCAATTAAAATGTTCCCTCATGGAGTGGAGGACTTCACCGAAAGAAAAATCCTCCGGAGGAGAGGCAGAGGGAATTGATTCCTCAGCATCAGAGTCTTCTTAGGCTTGGAAGGATTCTTCCTGGGTATCTGAATGCTCTGAAACCCCAGAGGCTTCATCTGAAGAGAGGTTGTTGGCCTGCTCAGTTCTAGGCCTTTTTTCTGCAGGTGGCTGAGAACCTCTGTCTGGATGGGGCTGAGACCCCCTGATAAGAGAGATTAGATCTGCAGCAAGAGACATGATCTGTCTATCAGAAGAAGGGGCCTGTGAGGTAGGCTTAGGATGGGCCTTGGCCTGGCTGGCAGCCTTAGCACGTGCAAAGGCCTTGATGGACATGGATACAGGAGGCCTAGCTGCCCCACGTGCAGGGGTAACCTTGTCAACAGGAATGGTGTCGGGTAGATCGAGAACTTCGGTTTCTGGAGGAAAATCAACAACCAGCACCGGTGTAGGCTCTGAGACCAAAGAGCGTGTTAATGTGGTGTTGTCGGCCTGGAGCGGTTGAATAATCACTTCCGAAGGGGCCGAAGCACTCGCGGAGGGCTTAGGAGTAGTATCGGTAGAAGACATGGGCCGAGGGTGTCGGTCCCGCTCCTTACGTTTTTTGGTACTTTGTGCTGTCGGTTGTTCCGACAGCATGATGTAAGCGAAGGATTCGCCAAAAAAGTTTTCGGCAAATTCTGCCCGGCGCCTGAGAGTGCGCTTACTAAAGCAAGCACAGGCAGCACAGGCCGAGACATCGTGGTCTGGGCCCAGGCAAGGGAGGCAGTAAGAATGGAAGTCCTTATGAGGTATTTGTTTACCACAAGACAAACAATTATTAACTTTCTCAATTTGTTCTGACATCGGCTGAGGCAAGAAAAAATGTTCCCCAATGGGGTACTTAGCTTTTGAGATGACTTCAGTAACTGAAAACACAGGAGCTGACCGACCGGCACTTGCGAACTGCTTCTGCTTCGAGCACCGCGCGGCAAGAAAGACTGAAGAAGATGGCGCCGGCTGATGCCTTTATACCGTAGCCACTCTGACGTCGGGGAGGAGGTGACATCAGCTGCCGGACCCAGACTTTGGAATCCAGCCGACCGAAGGGCTGCCTGAGGCAGGACGACCCATATGTCAGGACTGCAGTTGCATTCTTGAAGGACATCTATTCGTTATCAGCCTATGCCTCATGGATCAGAATTAGTTGCAGATTCATGGCAGTCAGACTCCTGTGTAAGTACAGGTCAGTATTCATAATTAGCCTAGGCCTCATCGATCAGAATTAGTTACAGATTAATGGCAGCCAGACTCCGGTGTAAGTACAGGTCAGTATTTGAATCAGCCTAGGCCTCATGGATCAGTATTCGATACAGACTCAAGGCAGTCAGACTCCGGTGTAAGTACTGGTTAGTATTCATAATCAGCCTAGGCCTCATGGATCAGAATTAGTTACACACTCATGGCAGTTAGACTCCGCTATAAGGACAGGTCATTATTCGTAATCAGTCTCTTCCTCATGGATCAGAATTAGTTACAGACTCATGGCAGTCAGACTCCAGTGTAAGTGCAGGTCAGTATTCATAATCAGCCTTCACCTCATGGATCATAATTAGGTACAGACTCATGGCTGTCAGACGCCAGTGTAAGTACAGGTCAGTATTCGTAATCAGCCTAGACCTCATGGATCAGAATTAGTTACAGACTCATGGCAGTCAAACTCCAGAGTAGGTACAGGTCATTATTCATAATCAGCTTATGCCTCATGGATCAGAATTAGTTACAGACTCATGGCAGTCAGACTCCACTGTAAGTACAGGTCAGTATTCGTAATCAGCCTAGGCCTCAAGGATCAGAATTAGTTACAGACTCATGGCAGTCCAACCCTGTGTAAGTACAGGTCAGCATTCATAATCAGCATATGCCTCATGGATCAGAACTTGATACAGACTCATGGCAGTCAGACTCCAGTGCAAGTACAGTTCAGTATTCGTAATCAGTCAAGACCTCATGGTTCATAATTAGATACAGACTCATGGTAGTCAGACTCTTGTGTAAGTGCAGGTTAGTATTCATAATCAGCCTCAGCCTCATGGATGGGAATTAGTTACATACTCACGGCAGTCAGACTCCAGTGTAAGTACAGGTCAGTATTTGTAATGAGCCTAGGCCTCATTGATCAGAATTAGTAACAGACTTATGGCGGTCAGACTCCAGTGTAAGTACAGGTCAGTATTCATAATCAGCCTTTTCCTCATGGACCAGAATAAGATACAGACTCATGGCAGTCAGACTCCAGTGTCCGTAGAGGTGAGTATTCGTAATCATCTTAGGCCTCATGGATCAGAATTAATTACAGACTCATGGCGGGCAGACTCCGGTGTAAGTACAGGTCAGTATTTGTAATCAGCCTAGGCCTCATGGAACAGAATTAGTTACAGATTCCTGGCAGTTAGACTCCATTATAAGTACAGGTAAGAATTCATAATCAGCCTAGGCCTCATGGATCAGAGGTAGATGCAGTCTCATGGCAGTTAGACTCCGGTGTAAGTACAGGTCAGTATTTGTAATCAGCCATGGCATCATGGATCAGAATTACACACTCATGGCAGTCAGACACTGGTTTAAGTACAGGTCAGTATTCGTAATCAGCCTAGGCCATATGTATCACTATTAGTTACAGACTCATGGCAGTCACACTCTGTTGTAAGTACAGGTCAGTATTCATAATCAGCCTATGCCTCATGGATTAGAATTAGGTACTGACTCATGGCAGTCAGATTCCAGTGTAAGTACAGCTCAGTATTCGTAATCAGCCTATGCCTCATGGAACAGAATTAGTTGCAGACTCATGGCTGTGAGAATGTCTAAGTACAGATTAGTATTCGTAATCAGCATATGCCTCATGGATCAGAATTAGATACAGACTCATGGCAGTCAGACTCCAGTGTAAGTACAGTTCAGTATTCGTAATCAGCCTAGGCCACATGAATGAGAATTAGTTACAGACTCACAGCAGTCAAACTCCGGAGTAAGTACAGGTCAGTATTCATAATCAGCTTAGGCCTCATGGATCTGAATTAGTTACAGACTCATGGCAGTCAGACTCCAGTGTAAGTACAGGTCAGTATTCGTAATCAGCCTAGGCCTCATGAATCAGAATTAAAGACTCATGGCAGTCAGACTCTGGTGTAAGTACAGGTCAGTATTCGTAATCACTCTAGGCCTCATGAATCAGAATTAGTTACAGACATGCCAGTCAGACTCTGGTGTAAGAACAGGTCAGTATCCGTAATCAGCCTATGCCTCATGGATCTGAATTAGTTACAGACTCATGGCAGTCAGACTCCGGTGAAAGTACAGGTCAGTATTCATAATCAGCCTAGGCCTCATGGACCAGAATAAGATAGAGACTCATGGCAGTCAGACTCCAGTGTACATACAGGTGAGTATTCGTAATCAGCCTAGGCCTCATGGATCAGAGTTAGTTGCAGTCTCATGGCAGTTAGGCTCCGGTGTATGTACAGGTCAGTTTTTGTAATCAGCCTATTCCTCAAGGATCAGAATTAGTTACAGATTCATGGCAGTCAGACTCTGGTGTAAGTAGCGGTAAGTATTCACAATCAGCCTAGGCCTCATGGATCAGAATTAGTTGCAGACTAATGATAGTCAGACTCCTGTGTAAGTACAGGTCAGTATTCGTAATCAGCCTAGGCCTCATGGATCAGAATTAGTTACAGACTCATGGCTGTCAGACCCCTGTGTAAGTACAGGTCAGTATTCGTAATCAGCCTAGGCCTCATGGAACAGAATTAGTTACAGACTCCTGGCAGTCAGACTCCATTGTAAGTACAGGTAAGTATTTATAATCAGCCTAGGCCTCATGGATCAGAGTTAGTTGCAGTCTCATGGCAGTTAGGCTCCGGTGTAAGTACAGATCAGTTTTCATAATCAGCCTACTCCTCAAGGATCAGAATTAGTTACAGATTCATGGCAGTCAGACTCCGGTGTAAGTACCGATAAGTATTCGTAATAAGCCTATGCCTCATGGATCAGAATTAGTTGCAGATTCATGGCAGTCAGACTCCTGTGTAAGTACAGGTCAGTACTGGAATCAGCCTAGGTCTCATGGTTCAGTATTTGATACAGGCTCATGGCAGACAGGTTAGTATTCATAATCAGCTTAGGCCTCATGGATCAGAGTTAGTTACACACTCATGGCAGTTAGACTCCGCTGTAAGGACAGGTCAGTATTCGTAATCAGTCTCTTCCTCATGGATCAGAATTAGTTACAGACTAATGGCAGTCAGACTCCGGTGTAAATGCTGGTCAGTATTCATAATCAGCCTTCACCTCATGGATCATAATTAGGTACAGACTCATGGCAGTCAGAAGCCGGTGTAAGTACAGGTCAGTATTCGTAATCAGCCTAGACCTCATGGATCAGAATTAGTTACAGACTCATGGCAGTCAGAATCCAGTATAAGAACAGGCCAGTATTCATAATCAGTCTAGGCCTCAAGGTTCAGAATTAGTTACAGACTCATGGCAGTCAGACTCCAGTGTAAGTACAGTTCAGTATTCGTAATCAGCCTAGGCCTCAAGGTTCAGAATTAGTTAGAGACTCATGGCAGTCCGACCGTGTGTAAGTACAGGTCAGTATTCATAATCAGTGTGTGCCTTATGGATCAGAATTAGTTACAGACTCATGGCAGTCAAAATCCAGTGTAAGAACAGGTCAGTATTCATAATCAGCCTTGGCCCCATAGAACACAATTAGTTGCAGACTCATGGCTGTGAGACTCTGTGTATGTTCAGGTCAGTATTCGTAATCAGCATATGCCTCATGGATCAGAATTAGATACAGATTCATGGCAGTCAGACTCCAGTGCAAGTACAGTTCAGTATTTGTAATCAGTCTAGACCTCATGGGTCAGAATTATATACAGACTCATGGTAGTCAGACTCTGGTGTAAGTGCAGGTTAGTATTCATAATCAGCCTAGGCCTCATGGATCAGAATTAGTTACAGACTCACGGAAGTCAAACTCCAGAGTATGTACAGGTCATTATTCATAATCAGCTTATGCCTCATGGATCAGAATTAGTTACAAACTCATGGCAGTCAGACTCCAGTGTAAGTAGAGGTCAGTATTCGTAATGAGCCTAGGCCTCATGGATCAGAATTAGCTACAGACTTATGGCGGTCAGCCTCCGGTGTAAGTACAGGTCAGTATTCATAATCAGTCTAGGCCTCATGGACCAGAAAAACATAGAGACTCATGGCAGTCGGACTCCAGTGTACATAGAGGTGAGTATTCATAATCATCTTAGGCCTCATGGATCAGAATTAGTTACAGATTCATGGCGGTCAGACTCCGGTGTAAGTACAGGTCAGTATCCGTAATCAGCTTAGGCCTCATGGAACAGAATTAGTTACAGACTCCTGGCAGTTAGACTCCATTATAAGTACAGGTAAGAATTCATAGCAGATGCAATCTCATGGCAGTTAGACTCCAGTGTAAGTACAGGTCAGTATTTGTAATCAGCCATGGCCTCATGGATCAGAATTACACACTCATGGCAGTCAGACTCTGGTTTAAGTACAGGTTAGTATTCGTAATCAGCCTAGGCCATATGTATCACTATTAGTTACAGACTCATGGCAGTCACACTCTGGTGTAAGTACACGTCAGTATTCATAATCAGCCTATGCCTCATGGATTAGAATTAGGTACAGGCTCATGGCAGTCAGACTCCAGTGTAAGCACAAGTCAGTATTCGTAATCAGCCTAGGCCTCATGGAAAAGAATGAGTTGCAGACTCATGGCTGTGAGACAGTGTGTAAGTACAGGTCAGTATTCATAATCAGCATATGCCTCATGGATCAGAATTAGATACAGACTCATGGCAGTCAGACTCCAGTGTAAGTAAAGTTCAGTATTCGTAATCAGCCTAGGCCTCATAAATGAGAATTAGTTACAGACTAACGGCAGTCAGACTCCGGAGTACGTACAGGTCAGTATTCATAATCAGCCTAGGCCTCATGCATCAGAATTAGTTACAGACTTATGCCAGTCAGAGTCCGGTGTAAGTACAGGTCAGTATTCACAATAAGCCTTGGCCTCATGAATCAGAATTAGTTACAGATTCATGGCAGTCAGACTCCGGTCTAAGTACCGGTAAGTATTCGCAATCAGCCTATTCCTCATGGATCTGAATTAGTTACAGACTCATGGCAGTCAGACTCCTGTGTAAGTACAGGTCAGTATTCATAATCAGCCTATGCCTCATGGATCAGAATTAGTTACAGACTCATGGCAGTCAGACTCCGGTGTAAGTACAGGTCAGTATTTGTAATCAGCCTAGGCCTCATGGATCAGAATTAGTTACAGACTAATATCAGCCAGACTCCGGTGTAAGTACAGGTCAGTATTTGAGTCAGCCTAGGCCTCATGGATCAGTATTTGATACAGACTCATGGCAGTCAGACTCCGGTGTAAGTACTGGTTAGTATTCATAATCAGCCTAAGCCTCATGGATCACATTTAGTTAGAGACTCACGGCAGTCAGACTCCGGTGTAAGTACAGGTCAGTATTCATAATCAGCCTAGGCCTCATGAATCAAAATTAGTTACAGACTCATGGCAGTCAGACTCCGGTGTAAGTACAGGTCAGTATTCATAATTAGCATAGTCCTCACAGATCAGAAATTGTTACAGACTCATGGCAGTCAAACGCCAGTATAAGTACAGGTCACTGTTCATAATCAGACTAGGCCTCATGGATCAGAATTAGTTACAGACTTATGGCAGTCAGAATCCAGTGTAAGAAAGTACAGATGTCCTTCAAGGATGCAACTGCAGTCCTCACATATGGGTTGTCCTGCCACAGGCGATCCCTCGGTCGGCCAGATTGCAAAGTCTAGGTCCGGCGTCGGCTGATGTCACCTCTTCCCTGACGTCAGTGCGCCAGGGGTATAAAGGCGTTGGCCGACGCCATGTTCTCCAGTCTTTCTTGCCGCGTGATGCCCAAAGCAGAAGCAGTTTACAAGTGCCGGTCGACCAGCTCCTGTGATTTCAGATACCGAAGTCTTCAAAAAGCTAAGTACCCCATTGGGGACCTTTTCTTGCCTCAGACCGATGTCAGTTAAAACTGTTAAAGTTAATAATTGCTTGACTTGTGGAAAACAAATGCCTCATAGGGATTTCCACTCCTACTGCATACCCTGCCTAGGCCCAGCCCACGACGTCCCGGCCTGTACAGCTTGTGCTTCCTTTAAGAAAAGCACTTTTAAGCGTCAGGCAGAGTTGGCAGAGGATTATTTTGGGGAAGATTTCAGTTATACCATGCCGTCGGAGCAACCGACAGCACATTTGCCTAAGAAACGAAAAGATAAGGACCAACACACGCGGCCCGGGGTCTCGGCCGACACCTCGCTCAGGCCTACCGCGAGTGTCCCGGTTCCCGCTGAAGCGGTTACACAACCGCTTCAAACCGACGAAATCGCTCCACCGGTAACTTCGGTACCGGAGGCCAGCTCGGTGTCGGCTATTGAATTCCCCTCCGAGACCAAAGCCCAGGAAGCTTCAGACACCATGATTGTGGATAAAGCTCCCCCAGCACGTGGGGCTGCCAGGCCTCCTGTTACACTTTCTATTAAGGCCTTCACTCGAGCTAAGGCTGCCAAGCATGCTAAGTCTCAGCCTCCTAAAGCTTTCCCTCAGGGATCCACCTCTAATTCTCAGATCGTTAGTTTAGCTGAGGACCTGATTTCTTTAATCAGAGGCTCTCAGCCACCACCTGACAAAAGACCTAGAGTAGAGGAGGTAGAACCCCAGTCCTCTGATGAGGCCTCAGGTATTTCTGAGCACTCAGACTACCAGGAGGAAGCCTTCCCTACATACGAGGATTCTGATGCAGAGGAGTCTATTCCCTCTGCTTCTCCTCCTGAGGAATTCTCATTTGGGGAAACCCGTCATACTATGAGAAAACATTTCCAATGGCCAGGCCAGGAATTTTCAGACTCCAGGAAAAGGTTAAGAGAATTTTTAAAGTTGCCTCAGCATAGGCCTCTGGCTATTCCTCCAGTTTTGAATGTTTTAGATGATGTGTATCTCGAGTCTAGTGTTTCCCCTGATTCTCTACCCCCAGCCCCTGTCAAACCAGACAGGTACTATAGAGTCCCAGATACACATCAATTTCTGTACAAGGGCCATACTGCTGACCCTGAAACTGTTTCTCAGGGGCCTAAAGGGGTTACAGCCACTACTGCAAAGAATCCTCTCCCTGCTGAAAGGGATTCCAGGGCATTAGAAAGGTGGGGTAAGAAAGTATACACCTCTTCCACTCTTTCTATGAGGGCATTAAACTGTCAATTTCATATGATACAGTACCAACAATACCTGTTAGATGATTTGCAAAAGAAATTGGCCTCTCCTGAACCTTTAGATATGAAAGGGTTACAGGATTTGGTCCACAATACAGAGCAGGTCAGCAATCACTTCTTACAGTGTGGATATGATGCATTGGAAGCTTCATGTAGAGCAGCAATGACAGGTGCAGTCATACGTAGACATGCATGGCTAAAAGAGCAAGCACTGCCAGATCATGTAAAAGCTAAATTGTTAGATGCACCAATGGATAAACAAAAATTATTTGGTACTACTGCTCAGGAAGTTTTAAAGAAAATAGAGGAAAAAGCAAAATCAGTTCAAATTGTTAAAGATTTCCTCCGAGTGCAACCTCCAAGATTCAGCAGGAATTGGCCTTCTAAGAACTGGTCCTTTCCAGCCACAGAAAAGTACCAAAGAGGCAGAAACAGACATGCTAGGGGTAGAGGACAAGCTCGAGGCTCCTACAGAGGACGTCAATGGCAGTTTCCTAGCCAGAGAGGTGGTGCGGGACCTGCTAGTACTCCACAAGGACAATCTCAATGACTTGCCTTTGATCCCGCCAACCAGGGCACAATTGAAAGCACCCTTGGGTGGAAAGCTATCTTTATTCTCAGAAAACTGGCAGACTATTACAAAGGACAAATGGATACTGGACATAATTCACCAGGGATACAGATTCCATTTCCATACTTTACCAAAAAGACAAGGCATGCCAAACCTGCCACCAAATCAAAGGGCAGAGGCACACAAACAAATATCAAAGCTGTTACAAATGCACGCAATAGAAAAAGTTCCTATTACAGAACAAGGCCAAGGATTTTACTCAAGACTGTTCCTTGTTCCAAGAAAGGAAAAACAATGGAGACCTATCCTAGACTTGTCCGCTCTGAATACTCATCTCATTGTACCAAAATTCAAGATGCTAACTTTACAGCAGCTCCTTCCCATGCTGGGCAAGGGGTCTTGGCTGGTAACTCTAGACCTCAAGGAGGCATACCTGCATGTCCCAATCAGACAAAGTTGCAGAAGATACCTCAGATTTCTTGCAGGTTCAGAGAATTATCAATTCTCTGCATTGCCCTTTGGCTTATCTACTGCGCCCAGAGTGTTCATGAAATGCCTGGCATCAGTGATTGCACATTGCAGGCTTCAGGGAATTCAAATATACCTGTACATGGACGACTGCCTCATACAAGCGGACAGCCAACAAACCTTGTTAAAAAACCTGGATTATGTCATACACTTGCTACAGGCTTTGGGATACACAGTCAACATACAGAAATCAAGACTCATACCATCCCAACAAATAATCTTCCTGGGTGCCATACTGGACACCAACACCCAGATGGCATATCTAGCAACCGAAAAGCAAGGACAACTTCAAGAATATTTCAAAAAATTGGCAATGCACACCAGAATAACTGCAAGGAAATTCCTGCAGGCTCTGGGTTTCATGGCATCTTGCATTCTTCTGATACCATTTGCAAAGCTGCATATGAGGAAACTACAATGGTACCTAAAAAGTTTATGGTCTCAACACAATCACAGCTTAGAAACATTGATCCCACTCATTCCATGTCTGCAAAAGGAATTGCTGCGGTGGGCTCAAGCAAGCCAGACAAACAAAGGACTACCTTTCTGCAAGCCTCAGATAAGCCAAACCATAACAACAGACACCTCAGACCATGCATGGGGGGCGCACATGGCAGGCAGATGCATTCAAGGACAATGGACACAAAAAGAATTGCACCTGCACATCAACCAAAAAGAAATGCTGGCAGTGATACATGCAGTCGAGGCCTTCGAAAAATTCTTACATCAGGGGCATCTACTAATAAAAACAGACAACACCACAGTGATGTGGTACATAAACAAGCAAGGAGGTACACATTCATACCCCCTATGTAGATTGGCAATGAATCTTTGAAACATATCCCTGAAATTGAACATAGAGCTGCAAGCACAGTTTGTACCAGGAAAAGACAATGTACTGGCGGACAGCCTGAGCAGAAACATTCTGGACCCTCACGAATGGAGGTTACATCCGGACATATTCACACAAATAACTCAAGCATGGGGAAGGCCAGACATAGATACATTTGCCTCCCACCTCAACCACCAACTGAAGAAATTCTGCACAAGGACATACCACCCACTAGCATGGAAGGTGGACGCTCTCTCCTTCAGCTGGAATTCTCTAATGGTTTATTAATTTCCACCTCTTCCCTTGATGGCCAAGGTGTTGCTGAAAATCAAAACAGAACAACCAAGGGTCATTCTGATAGCTCCAGACTGGCCGAGACAACATTGGTACCCACTACTGAAGAGCATGGCACACACAAATCCCTGGCATCTACCTCAATGGCCACAACTGCTGACGCAGCACAATTGCAAGACTCTGCATTCCAACCTGCAAACACTGAAGTTAGCAGCTTGGAAAATTCCATGACTCCACAACAAGTCATGCTATCCAAGAGAGTGAAAGAAATCATCCTGGAAGCACGCAGACCTTCCACAAGAAAGGCATACTCAGCAAAATGGAAGAGATTTTGTATCTGGAATACCAAGAAGAGTCAAAACCCAAAAGTGATGGGCATTCCACATATCCTAGACTACCTGGCTGAAATGCTCCACAATGGACTTTCTTATTCTTCCATAAAAATACACGGTTCAGCAATATCAGCAGAATACAACACTGACCCGCTGGTATTTTCTCACCCATTATTAAGACAATTTCTAAGAGGGATAAAAAACATCAACCCTCCAAGGAAGCCACCAGTTCCTGCATGCGACCTTAACTTTATTCTGGAAAAATTAACTTTGCCTCCTTTCGAGCCAGCATTCTCTTCAGAATTACAGTTCCTGTCTTGGAAAACAGCTTTCCTGCTAGCAGTAACATCAGCGAGAAGGGTTTCTGAATTACAGGCCCTTATGGCAGTACAACCATTTCTCATTTTCCAACAGGACAGAGTTTCTTTGAGAACCAACCCGTCCTTTATGCCAAAGGTGGTATCCAAGGTTTCACTAAATCAAGCTATTCACCTGCCTACCTTTTATCCTAATCCGCAAAATAAAGGAGAGAGGCTCCTGCACACCTTGGACATACACAGACAGTTGCGCTACTACTTGGATAGAACAAAAGTTTTCAGAAAAACTGATCAGCTATTTGTAGCTTATGCTGCTGGAGTACAGGGAAAAGCCATATCCAAACAGACAATTTCAAAATGGATTGGGCATTGCATAACATTCTGCAATTCTTTTCATGGAAAGACTGTGCCAGCTAACATCAGGCCTCACTCAACCAGAGCAACAGCCACCTTCACAGCTTTTTTAAGAGGGGTGGCTACGAAGGGCATTTTAGAAACTGCTACATGGAGCTCCATGCATACATTTTCCAAACATTGCCACCTGCCTTTATATTCCAGATCCAGAGCAGGATTTGCTACTGCAGTCCTGCTGGGTATTTTAGCTACACCATCATCCTCTTAGTGCCTACCACCCCCAGCTTGGCTATGGTATTCAACCCATATGTGAGGACTGCAGTTGCATCCTTGAAGGACATAGTACAGTTTTGTACCTACCATAAATGTAGATGTCCGATAGGTATGCAACTGCAGTCAGGTTTTCCCACCCACCTACCCCACTGTGGCATTCCACTGGTTACCTAACCCTTTTACTTGCTAGCTGGGGTATCTTGTATGGTGTATTTGTTTTTATTATTGTTGTTGTTTGGAATATTGTCACTATTGTCTAAATTTAGCCTTCCTTAGAGGGCACCTGGCATCTGGGGCAAGAAACACTGAAGAACATGGCGTCGGCTGATGCCTTTATACCCCTGGTGCACTGACGTCAGGGAAGAGGTGACATCAGCTGATGCCGGACCTAGACTTTGGAATCCGGCCGACCGAGGGATCGCCTGTGGCAGGACAACCCATATGTGAGGACTGCAGTTGCATACCTATCGGACATCTACATTTATGGTCGGTACAAAACTGTGCTTTTTGTACCTACCATACCATAAATGTAGATGTTCGAGTGCTAATACAGCTGCAGTCATCACAAGTGGGTTGTCCTGCCATCAGGCAATCCCTCAGTCGGCCGAATTCCAAAGTCCTGGTCCGGCGTCGGTTGTAGTCACTTCTTCCCTGATGTCAGTGCGGCAGGGGTATAAAGGAACCAGCCGACGCCATTTTCTTCAGTTTTTCTTGCCCCAGATGTCAGGTGCCCTCAGAAGGAAGGCTGTACCTAAAAACATGGACCACAGTCCAGAAACAGTAATTGTAATCAAATACACCATAAAAGAATACCCCAATCAGGTTGTATGAGGAGGTGTTAACAATTATGTTTGTCTCAGCGGGGTAGGTGGGAGGGAAACCTTGACTGCAGCTGTATTAGCACTCGAACATCTACATTTATGGTAGGTACAAAACTGTACTATGTTCATTGTGCATACAGCTGCAGTCCTTACATTTGGGTAGAATACCATAGCTGAACCTGGGGTGGTAGGTACTAAGAGGATGAAGGAGCAGCTAGCATGCCCTGCAGAACTGCAGTGGCAAAACCTGCTCTAGATTTGGAGTATAAGGGCAGGTGGTAGTGTTTGGAGAAGGTATGTACAGACCTCCAAGTGGCAGCTTCTAAAATGTCCTTTGTGGCTACCCCCCAGAGGAAGGCTGTAGAGGTTGCTGTGGCCCTTGTAGAGTGAGGCCTGATGCTTGTAGGCACAGTTTTTCCATGAAAGGAGTAACAAAAGCGTATGCAATGGGCAATCCATTTAGAAATAGTCTGCTTGGAGATGGCTTTGTCCTGAACCCCTGTTGCATAGGACACAAAGAGTTGCTCAGTTTTTCTGAAAGGCTTTATTCTGTCCAAATAGTATCGCAGCTGTCTGTGAATGTCCAATGTATGTAGAAGTCTCTCACCCTTGTTTTGAGGGTTAGGGTAGACGGTTGGTAAATGGATAGCTTGATTCAGAGATAGCTTGGATACTACCTTTGGCATGAAGGACGGGTTGGTTCGTAATGACACTCTGTCCTGATGGAAGATGAGGAAAGGTTGCACAGCCATGAGGGCTTGTAATTCTGAAACCCTGCATGCTGAGGTTATAGCTAGAAGAAAGGCTGTCTTCCAGGATAAATACTGTAGTTCTGATGAGGCTGCTGGCTCAAAAGGAGGCAAGGTTAGTTTTTCCAGAATGAAATTAAGATCCCATGCAGGTACTGGTGGTTTCATGGGGGGGTTAATATTCTTTGCCCCTCTGAGAAACTGCCTTAGTAAGGGGTGTGAAAATAAAGGAGGATCAGTGTCATATTCTGCAGAGATTGCTGAGGCATGTATTTTGATTGAGGAGTATGAAAGTCCACTGTGTATCATTTCAGCCAGGTATTGTAGAATTTGTGATATATTGAATATTCTAGGGTCTTGGCCCTTTTGCTCATTCCAAACACATAACCGCTTCCATTTTGTGGAATAGGCCTTTCTAGTAGATGGTCTTCTGGCCTCCAAAATAATGTTCCTTACCTCTTTGGAAAGAAGAGCCTGTTGTCATTTCAGGGAATGTTCCAGGCTGCTAGTTTCAGTGATTTCAGTTGAGTGTGAAGAGTTTTGAAGTTGTGCTGAGTCAACAGAAGAGGCCATTGGGGCAAAATCCATGGAGGTGAAGGTGTCATGCTTTTCAGGAGTGGATACCAATGCTGTCTTGGCCAGTCCGGAGCGATTAGAATCATTTTCTGTCTGTCTGCTCTGATCTTCAACAGAACTTTGGGCAGTAGAGGAAGAGGTGGGAAGGCATAAACTGTCATTGCTTTCCAACTGAAAGAGAGTGAGTCCACATTCCAGGCTTGTGGATGGAATGTTCTTGTACAGAACTTTTCCAGTTGGTGATTCTTGTGGGAGGCAAAAAGATCTATGTCTGGCCTTCCCCATACTCGTGTTATTTGTGAGAAAACTTTTGGATGTAGCTTCCATTTGTGTGGGTCTGTCACGTTTCTGCTTAGACTGTCTGCTAGTGTATTGTCTTTGCCTGGTAGAAACTGAGCTTGAAGTTCGATTTTTAAATCCAAGGTCATGTTCCAAAGAGTCATTGCCAGTCTGCATAGAGAGTATGAATGAGTTCCTTCCTGTTTGTTTATGTACCACATTACAGTGGTGTTTTCTGTCCTTATTAATAATTGACCTCGATGCAGAAATTCTTTGAAAGCCATAACTGCATTTATTACTGCTAGCATTTCTTTTTGATTGATGTGAAGGTGCTTTTCCTTTTGGGCCATTTGCCTTGTATGCACCAATTTGCCATGTGCGCCCCCCAGGCGTAGTCCGAGACGTCTGTTGGGATGGTCTGACTTGCTGGAGGCTTGCAAAATGGGAGACCTGTGTTCCTCTGGCATGCTTGAGCCCACCACAGGAATTCCTTTTGAAGACATGGAATTAGAGGTATTACTGTTTCCAAAGTGTGGCTGTGTTGAGACCAGAGATTTTTTAGGTACCATTGTAGTTTCCTCATATGCAACTTTGCACATGGGGTTAAAAGAATGCAAGATTCCATGAACCCCAGAGCCTGCAGGATTTTCCTTGCAGTAAGCCTGGTGAATGTTGCCAGTTGTTTGAAGTAGATTATTAGTTGCCCTTGTTTGTCTGGCGTGAGATATGCCATCTGGGTGTTTGTATCCAAGTTGGCACCCAGGAAAGTTGTAGCTTGGGATGGTGTTAGTCTTGATATCTTCTTGTTGACTGTGAATCCCAGTGAGTTTAATAGCCTTATTACAAATTCCAGATGTTTCAGCAGTGTGTGCTTGCTGTCTGCTTGAATCAGGCAGTCATCCAAATAAGGGTATATTTGTATCCCTTGTAGTCTGCAGTAGGCAATTACTGAAGCCAGGCATTTCGTGAACACTCTGGGCGCAGTAGATAAACCAAAGGGCAATGTAGAGAATTGATAATGTGATGAACCTGCAAGAAATCTGAGGTATCTTCTGCAATCTTGTCTGATAGGGACATGCCGGTATGCCTTCTTGAGGTCCAACGTAACCAGCCAAAACCCCTTGCCCAGCATGGGAGGATGCTGCTGTAATGTAAGCATCTTGAACTTTGGTACTATTAGAAAAGTATTCAGTATGGATAGGTCCAAAATGGGTCTCCAATCTTTTCCCTTTCTTGGAACCAGGAATAATCTTGAATAGAAACCCTGACCTTGTTCTTGCATAGGTACCTCTTGTATAGCTTTCATGTTAATTAGCTTTGAGATTTGTTTTCCTGCCTCTGCCCTTTGATTGTATGGCAGGTTTGGCATGCCTCGCCTCTTCGGAAGGCTGTGAAAGTGGAATCTGTAGCCTCTGTCTATAATGTCCAGTATCCATTTGTCTTTTGTGACAATGTGCCAATTGTTGGAGAATAAAGCCAGTTTTCCGTCTAGAGGTGCTTTCAATTGAGCCCTGGTTGGTGGGCAAAGTGGAAAGTCATTGTGTCTGTCTTCGTGATGCACTTGAACCTTCATCACCACCTCTTTGGTTAGGGGTTTGCCATTGTCGTCCTCTAAAAGATCCCTTTGACTGACCTCTACCCCTGGGATGCCTGTATCTGCCTCTTTGGGGTCTGCCAGTGGCTGGAAAGGACCAGTTTTTTGAAGGCCAATTCCTACTGAAGCGTGGAGGTTGTACTTGAAGGAAATCTTTCACTGTTTGCATTGATTTTGCCTTTTCCTCCATTTTCTTTAATACTTCCTCAGCCTTAACACCAAACAAAACATCTTTCTGTAGAGGTGCATCCAACAATTTAGCTTTGACATGGTCTGGCAATGTTTGTTCTTTAAGCCAAGCGTGCCTATGTATGACTGACCCTGTTACAGCGGCTCTACATGAGGACTCCAATGCATCATAACCACATTGCAAAGTATGTTTACCCACTTGTTCTGTGCTATGTATCAAATCCTGCAACTCTTTTAAATCAGGTTGTTCAGGTGAGGATAATTTACTTCTCAAATTAGACAGTAGGAAATGCTGATACTTTAACATGTGAAACTGGCAGTTTAATGCCCTCATGGATAAGGTGGCTGATGTGTATACTTTTTTCCCCCACCTTTCTAAAGCTCTAGAATCCCTTTCTGAAGGTAGTGGGTTCTTAGCAGTAGAGGCCTTAATCCCCTTGGGTCCTTGAGAAATGGTTTCTGGGTCAGCTGTATAGCCTTTGTAAAGACATTGGTGTGAATTAGGGACCCTGTAGTACCTGTCGGGCTTGACAGGGGCTGGAGGCAAAGAATCCGGGGTGAGACAAGACTAAGAATAGACATCATCTAGGATATCCAAAACAGGAGGTATTGCCAGAGGCCTATGTTGTGGTAGTAAGAGAACTTCCCTTAGTCTCTTCTTAGAGTCTGAGTAATCTTGACCTTCCCAATGGAAGTGTTCTCGCAGGGTGTGTAAGGTTTCCCCAAAGGAGTAATCGTCAGGAGGAGAGACAGAAGGAATGGATTCCTCTGCATCCGAGTCTTCATAGGGAGAGAAGGATTGTTCCTGGTAATCAGAGTGCTCAGAAATGATGGAAGCCTGGTCTGAGGACAGGGATTCCTCCTCCACTCTAGGCCTTTTATCTGGGAGGGGGGGAGTACCCCTGATAAGAGTAATCAAGTCCTCAGCCATTTTAAGCATCTGCTTCTTCGGTGTAGGGCCAGGAGAGGGGCTTTTAGAAAACTGTTTTCTGGGGTGTTTAGAAGCCTTGGACTTGGTAAAGGCCTTGATAGAGAAGGTGGAGGGAGGTCTGAAGATGCCATGAGCAGAGGGAGATTTCTCGACTGTCTGAGCGTCAGTAACAAAGGAGGCTTCAGTATCGTCAGGTAAGTTGTGGGCCAACACACCACCAGCCTCGGATACCGAGAGCACCGCTGAAGAGGTATCGTCGGTAGGCAGAGGCTGCGTAGTCGCCTCGCTGCAAACCGGGACACTCGAGGTCGGCTTAAGCGTGGTGTCGGTAGAGGCCATGGACCGCATGTGTCGGTCCTTGTCCTTGCGTTTTTTCGGTAAATGTCTAGTCGGTATAGCCGACGACATCGTATAATTTAATTTTTCACCAAAAAAGTTTTCAGCCAACTCTGCCCGATGCTTTATAGTGCGCTTATTGAAAGAAGCACAAAAGCAGCAGGCCGAGACGTCGTGGTCTGGGCCTAAGCAAGGTATGCAAAGGGAATGGAAATCCCTATGAGGTATTTGCTTCCCACAAGAAATACAATTATTAACTTTTACTGCTTTAACTGACATCGGTCTGAGGCAAGAAAAAGGTTCCCCAATGGGGTACTTAGATTTTTAGATGACTTCGGTATGCTGATATTTTGTTATTTCAGGAGCTGGCCGACCGGCACTTGCGAACTGCTTCTGCTTCGGGCACCGCGCGGCAAGAAAGACTGAAGAAAATGGCATTGGCTGGTTCCTTTATACCCCTGCCACACTGACGTCAGGGAAGAAGCGACTACAACCGACGCCAGACGAGGACTTTGGAATTCGGCCGACCGAGGGATCGCCTGACGGCAGGACAACCCACTTGTGAAGACTGCAGCTGTATGCACGATGAACATCCAGTCAGTATTCATAACCAGCCTAGGCCTCAAGGAACAGAATTAATTACAGACTTATGACAGTCAGACTCCAGTGTAAGTACAGGTCAGTATTCGTAATCAGCTTAGGCTTCAAGGATCAGAGTTAGTTACTACTCATGGCAGTCTGACCCTGTGTAAGTACAGGTCAGTATTTGTAATCAGTGTGTGCCTTATAGATCAGAATTAGTTACAGACTCATGGCAGTCAGAATCCAGTGTAAGAACAGGTCAGTATTCGTAATCAGCCTAGGCCTCATAGATCACATTTAGTTGCAGACTCATGGCAGTGAGACTCCATGTAAGTTCAGGTCAGTATTCGTAATCAGCATATGCCTCATGGATCAGAATTAGATACCGACTCATGGCAGTCAGACTCCAGTGGAAGTACAGTTCAGTATTCATAATCAGCCTAGGCCTCTTGGATCAGAATTAGTTACAGAGACATGGCAGTCAGACTCTGGTATAAATACACGTCAGTATTCATAATCAGCCTAGGCTACATGGATCAGAATTAGTTACAGACTCATGGCAGTCAGACTCCGGAGTAAGTACAGGTCAGTATTCATAATCAGCCAAGGCCTCATGGATCAGAATTAGTTACGGACTCATGGCAGTCAGACTCCATTGTAAGTACAGGTCAGTAGTGGTAATTAACCTAGGCCTCATGAATCAGAATTATTTAAAGACTCATGGCAGTCAGACTCTGGTACAGGTCTGTATTCGTAATCAGCCTTGGCCTCATGAATCAGAATTAGTTACAGACTCATGGCAGTTAGACTCCAGTGTAAGTACAGGTGAGAATTCATAATCAGCCTATGCCTCATGGAGCAGAATTAGATACAGACTCATGGCAGTCAGACTCCAGTGTAAGTACAGGTCAGTATTCATAATCAGCCTATGCCTCATGGATCAGAATTAGTTACGGACTCATGGCAGTCAGACTCCATTGTAAGTACAGGTCAGTAGTGGTAATTAACCTAGGCCTCATGAATCAGAATTATTTAAAGACTCATGACAGTCAGACTCTGGTACAGGTCTGTATTCGTAATCAGCCTTGGCCTCATGAATCAGAATTAGTTACAGACTCATGGCAGTTAGACTCCAGTGTAAGTACAGGTGAGACTTCATAATCAGCCTATGCCTCATGGAGCAGAATTAGATACAGACTCATGGCAGTCAGACTCAGGTGTAAGTACAGGTCAGTATTCATCATCAGCCTATGCCTCATGGATCAGAATTAGTTACAGACTCATGGTAGTCAGACTCCGGTGTAAGTACAGGTCAATATTCGTAATCACCAAAAACACAAGAAAAAATAATAAAATACACACCAAACAGCCAGTACTTCACCAGTAAACTTTTCTTTATTGCTCCAACGATCTGGTACCTTGGCAATTCGCCTTCAAGGATCACAATTAACTTGATCAAGGCACAACAATTATATACCATTAGATCAATCAATTAATCAATTATAGATTTAATTCAATAAAGAAAAAACCTTTATGTTAAAGTGACCTCCAAATAGACTAAAAATTTCATAAATATCAAATGAAATATGTGTATATATATATATATATATATATATATATATATATATATATATATATATATATATACATATTTTATATATTTTGATATGCATATTCATGAATGTAAATTCAACTATTATAAAATAATTAATTAACAATAATTTAACAATAATTTACAACAATATTATCACATAACAATGCTATGTTCAAGAAATGAACTGAATTAAATAGAATAAATAAGTAAATATGCATAAATAAATTAATATTTTAAATACCCAATTCCTGATTTAAACCATTCGGTTTTAATGTATTAAATTTCAATATCATTCTAGTTTCCAGTTCTAACAATTTATTTTTTAGATTATCTCCCCCTTGAATAAAAGGTTTCCCCAGTATACTAAATCTCAACCTGTCAGCACAACCACCATGAGTCTCAATAAAATGTTTAGCAACTGGACTAAATAAATTCAAGTTCCTTATGTCCTTTAAATGTTCCAGGACTCTAATTCTGACCATCCTTTTAGTTTGCCCCATATACCAAATGTTGGCGCAAGAGCAACTTAGTATGTACACAACACTGGTAGACTTACAATTAAAGAAATGTTGAGAAATGTGATCTATATTATTAATTAATGTCACATTGGTCACCCTATTACACACACTACACGAACCACATGCAAAGGTTCCTGCCTTGGTGGAAATGGGCCTATCATGATGTAACAAATTGTTGTTTAGTATTTCTTTTAAATTTTTTCCCCTCTCAAAGGAAAAAAAATAACATTATGTGGAAATAGCTCACCTATAGTTTCATCTTCACTTATTAGATACCAGAATCTTTTAACCAGGGATGTAAGTTTTCTAGACAATGCAGTAAATTTAGTTACAAAAAATAATTTCTCTACATTATCTTTCATATTCCCTGAATATTTAACATTAACCCCTAAACTGGGTTCTGTCAAGGTCTTTCCAATTATGCCATCCCAACATCTCAATAAGTGATCATGATTGTACCCTCTTTCCAATAATCTATGAAAGACTAAATGCAATTCCTTTTCTACTTCCTCATTTATACTAGTATGGTCTTTGATTCTTTTAAACTTCCCATGTGGTAAAGCATCCAATAAATGTGGGGGATGCATGCTAGTAGCATACAAAAACATGTTCACAGATGTTTGTTTTCTAAAAGGCCTGAATTCTATATTATTTTCTTTTTCAAATAAGGTCACATCAAGAAAATTTATTTAATCTCTATTGGCCTCATAAGAAAACGATAAGTTATGGTCATTGTTATTTAACATCTCAAAAAAATAAAAAAATTCAGACATATCCCCTCTACAAATCAAAATTAAATAATCAATAAAACGTTTATACAATACCACATTGTTCTTAAAGAAGTCAGTTGGATAAATAAACTTTTTTCAAAAGAATCCATATAAATGATAGCATAGGATGGTGCATAGGCTGCACCCATTGCAGTGCCTTTCACTTGTAAAAAATATTCAGTATTGAAAAGAAAATAACTGTGGGTTAAACAAAACTCCAATAAGCTAATCAAGAAGCTGGTTCTAGGTCCTACACCTAGTATCTTACATATGGACTCAAGTCCCCATTTAATATCAATATTAGTATATAGAGACTTGACGTCAATAGTGACCCAATAGTAATCATAACTCCAAGAGATTTTAGAAATCTCATTAATAAGTTCCTGTGTATTGGAAATATGAGCTGTTACCCTATTCAAATACGCCTTTAGTTGAAAATCCAAAAAGAGATTAACATTTTCCAAAAAAGAGCCCACCCCAGACACAATAGGCCTTCCAGGAGGCTCTACTAAATCTTTATGGATTTTAGGCAACGCATATAAAATAGGTACAGCTGGTTTTCATATATATAGCTTCTTAACATCAGCTTGTGTAAAGAACCCTAAACGTTCACCTTTTTCCAATAAAAATAACAGCTCATCATTGTATAATTCTATTGGGTCACTTTACAGCTTCTTGTATTCTTCACAATTTAACAACAATTTGTTCACCATGTTGCAATAATCTTTTTTATCCATTATAACCCAATTTCCACCTTTATCAGCACACTTGAAAATGTAATCATTTTTAAACTTCTTTAAATCTTTTAAAGCCAACCATTCCTCTTTATTCAAATTAAAACACTTTTTTTCTTTGCAAAATTCCCTAAAGGACATTTCTATTTCTTTAAGAAGAACTTTTTGAAAGGTGGAAATGGCAGGCACAGAAATATATGGTGTGAACTTATTATTAATATTCTTTAATGGAGGCAATGCTAATTTGCCATAACCAGTAAAAAAGCTAACATTTTCAACATTTAACATATCAGCACTAGTATTCAGCCCATCACATTCATAATTATAAATGGATAGATTTAATAAGCTCTCGTCAATTTCAGAGTCACTGGAAGATTCATTAGGCCCTTCATTAGAAGCTGAAATAAGCACATTTTGTTCATCCTTTCTTGCAAAATAGACCCTAAGCAGTAACTTTCTAATAAGCGATTTAACTTCAAAATAAATATCAGCTAGAGAAGGGAAGAAAGTTGGAACAAACTTACTCCCTTTATGCAAAACTTTTAACATATCATTACTCAAAGTTAAACTAGATAAATTAACACATTCCAAAGACTGCGCATCATAATTCACTAAATTGTCAAAAGTCACTGTAGACAAACCTTCATTTGTAACGGTTTCACCCCTTTCTTTCATTTTTTCCGTTTCTTCCCCTGTTAGAATCACCGCTTTGAAAATCCACACTCATGGTGGTAGAATTCGCAGTTCCATTAGATGTTTCCTTATCTGGAACCCAAATGTTAGCTGCAATTCTGGCAAAAGAAACATTTTTAGTCATACTGTAATCTGTGGAAGATGCTGAGGACGCTGACAAGCCTCTCCGTTTAGAATTACTGTTCCAGCTTCTGCCCCTTGATCTACTGCGTGTAGGTTCACGTTGCCAATTAAACAGAACACCTGTTTCGTAATCCTTAAGATCACGAACAAGCTTATTTCTTTTCCTTGACACAATGTCAGTTTCCAGTTTGTTGATTTTCTCATTAATGGCAACTATTTGAGCTCTATAGTTGGACTCAGCCACCAACTCCTCTTGCAATGACAAGATCTCACTTTTTAATTTTTCATGAGATCTTTGATTGCGTTTAACCAAAATGTTCAGCCAACCAAGGGTACAAGAGAGGGAAACTTGCTTCCACTCATCAAGCAAGTCAGATTCATCCTCAGTAAAAGGCGCTGCTGGCAATTTGTCTATACGTAGACCACAGGGGGTAATGTTTAAACTGAGATACTTCTCCAATAACCGAGTATCAAAGTAAAGAGCAATTTCCTTAGTCATTAATCTAGTTAGTTCAACAAAATGCCCATCAGCAGCAGCACTGTTGCCCCCCACATTCCAAGGATCCATACTGGAATATTTTTTATCACGTTCAGTAATCAAATCCGTGAACAACATAGCATCATTTAAACGGCTCTGTTCAGAGCATTCATTGCGAAACGACATGAATGCAAACTAGTCTCAAACTGGTGAAAGTACGGCTTGTGTGAACCAGAAAAACCAAAAACACAAGAAAAAATAATAAAATACTCACCAAACAGCCAGTACTTCACCAGTAAACTTTTCTTTATTGCTCCAACGATCTGGTACCTCGGCAATTCACCTTCAAGGATCACAATTAACTTGATCAAGGCACAACAATTATATACCATTAGATCAATCAATTAATCAATTATAGATTTAATTCAATAAAGAAAAAACCTTTATGTTAAAGTGACCTCCAAATAGACTAAAAATTTCATAAATATCAAATGAAATATATATATATATATATATATATATATATATATATATATATATATATATATACATATTTTAGATTTTTTGATATGCATATTCAAGAATGTAAATTCAACTATTATAAAATAATTAATTAACAATAATTTAACAATAATTTACAACAATATTATCACATAACAATGCTATGTTCAAGAAATGAACTGAATTAAATAGAATAAATAAGTAAATATGCATAAATAAATTAATATTTTAAATACCCAATTCCTGATTTAAACTATTTGGTTTTATTGTATTAAATTTCAATATCATTCTAGTTTCCAGTTCTAACAATTTATTTGTTAATTAATTGTTTAATTCAGTTCATTTCTTGAACATAGCATTGTTATGTGATAATATTGTTGTAAATTATTGTTAAATTATTGTTAATTAATTATTTTATAATAGTTGAATTTACATTCAGGAATATGCATATCAAAAAATATAAAATATGTATATATATATATATATATATATATATATATATATATATATATATATATATATATATACACATATTTCATTTGATATTTATGAAATTTTTAGTCTATTTGGAGGTCACTTTAACATAAAGTTTTTTTCTTTATTGAATTAAATCTATAATTGATTAATTGATTGATCTAATGGTATATAATTGTTGTGCCTTGATCAAGTTAATTGTGATCCTTGAAGGCGAATTGCCGAGGTACCAGATCATTGGAGCAATAAAGAAAAGTTTACTGGTGAAGTACTGGCTGTTTGGTGTGTATTTCAATATTCGTAATCAGCCTGGGCCTCATGGATCAGAATTAGTTACAGACTCATGGCAGTCAGACTCCGGTGAAAGTACAGGTCAGTATTCATAATCAGCCTAAACCTCATAGACCAGAATTAGATAGAGACTCATGGCAGTCAACTCCCGTGTAAGTACAGGTCAGAGTTCGTAATCTGCTGAGGCCTCATGGATCCGTATTTGATACAGAATCATGGCAGTCAAAGTCCGTTGTACGTACATGTCAGTATTAGTAATCAGCCTGTTCCTCATGGATCAAAATTAGTAACAGACTCATAGCAGTCAGACTCCGGTGGAAGTACAGGTCAATATTCATAATCAGCCTAGGCCTCATGGATCAGAATTAGTTACAGATTCATGGCAGTCAGATTCCGGTGTAAGTACAGATCAGTATTCCTATTCAGCCTGGGCCTCATGGATCAGAATTAGTAACAGACTCATGGCAGTTAGACTCTGGTGTAAGTACAGGTAAGTACTCATAATCAGCCTAGGCCTCATGGATCAGAATTAGGTACAGACTCATGGCAGTTAGACTCTGGTGTAAGTACAGGTAAGTACTCATAATCAGCCTAGGCCTCATGGATCAGAATTAGGTACAGACTCATGGCAGTCAGACTCCGTTGTAAGTACCGGTTAGTATTCTTAATCATCCTAGGCCTCATGGATCAGAGTTAAATACAGACTCATGGCTGTCAGACTCCGGTGTAAGTACAGGTCAGTATTCATAATCAGCCTAGGCCTCATGGATCAGAATTAGTTACAGACTCACGGCAGTCAGACTCCGGTGTAAGTACAGGTCAGTATTCGTAATCAGCCTAGGCCTTATGGATCAGAATTTGTTACACACTCATGGCAGTCAGACTCCTTTGTAAGTACCGGTTAGTATTCGTATTCATCCTGTGTCCCATGGATCAGAATTAGTTACAGACTCATGGCAGTCAGACTCCGGTGTAAGTACAAGTTAGTATTCGTAATCAGCCTAGGCCTCATGGATCAGAATTAGTTACAGGCTGATGGAAGACAGACTCCATTTTAAGTACATTTTAGTATTCATAGTCAGCCTAGGCCTCATGGATCAGTATTAGTTACAGACATATGGCAGTCAGACTGCGGTGTAAGTACAGGTCAGTATTCGTAATAAGCCTAGACCTCATGGATCAGAATTAGTTACAGACTCATGGCAGTCAGATTCCGATGTAAGTACAGGTCAGTATTCGTAATCAGTGTGTGCCTTATGGATCAGAATTAGTTACAGACTCATGGCAGTCAGACTCCGGAGAAAGTACAGGTCAGTATTCATAATCAGCCTAGGCCTCATAGACCAGAAATAGATAGAGACTCATGGCAGTCAGACTCCCGTGAAAGTACAGGTCAGGGTTCATAATCTGCTGAGGCCTGATGGATCAGTATTTGATACAGACTCATGGCAGTCAGACTCCAGTGTAAGTACAGGTCAGTATTCATAATCAGCCTATGCCCCATAAATCAGAATTAGTTATAGACTCATGGCAGTCAAACTCCATTGTATGTACATGTCAGTATCGGTAATCAGTCTGTTCCTCATGGATCAAAATTAGTAACAGACTCATGACAGTCAGACTCTGGTGTAAGTACAGGTCAATATTTGTAATCAGCCTAGGCCTCACGGATCAGAATTAGTTACAGATTCATGGCAACCAGATACCGGTGTAAGTACAGATCAGTATTCATATTCAGCCTGGGCCTCATGGATCAGAATTAGTTACAGATGCATGGCAGTCAGACTCCTGTGTAAGTACATGTCAGTATTCGTAATCAGCCTAGGCCTCATGGATCAGAATTAGTTACAGACTCATGGCAGTTAGACTCCAGTGTAAGTACAGGTCAGTACTCATAATCAGCCTAGGCCTCATGGATCAGAATTAGGTACAGACTCATGGCTCTCAGAATCTGATGTAAGTACAGGTCAGTATTCATAATCAGCCTATGCCTCATGGATCTGAATTAGTTACAGACTCATGGCAGTCAGACTCCAGTGTAAGTACAGGTCAGTATTCGTAATCAGCCTAGGCCGCATGGATCAGAATTTGTTACAGACTCATGGCAGTCAGACTCCATTGTAAGTACCGGTTAGTATTCATAATCATCCTAGTTCTCATGGATCAGAATTAGATGCAGACTCATGGCAGTCAGACTCCGGTGTAAGTACAAGTTAGTATTCGCAATCAGCCTAGGCCTCATGGATCAGTATTAGTTACAGACTCACGGCAGTCAGACTCCAGTGTAAGTACAGGTCAGTATTCGTAATCAGCCTAGGCCTTATGGATCAGAATTTGTTACAGACTCATGGCAGTCAGACTCCGTTGTAAGTACCGGTTAGTATTTGTATTCATCCTAGGTCTCATGGATCAGAAATAGATACAGACTCATGGATGTCAGACTCCATTTTAAGTACATTTTAGTATTCATAATCAGCCTAGGCCTCATGGATCAGTATTAGTTACAGACTTATGACAGTCAGACTGCGGTGTAAGTACAGGTCAGTATTCATAATCAGCCTAGACCTCATGGATCAGAATTATTTACAGACTCATGGCAGTCAGATTCCAGTTGAAGTACAGGTCAGTATTCATAATCAGCCTAGGCCTCAAGGATCAGAATTAGTTACAGACTCATGGCAGTCAGACTCCAGTGTAAGTACAGGTCAGTATTCGTAATCAGTGTGTGCCTTATGGTTCAGAATAAGATACAGACTCATGGCAGTCAGGCTCCGGTTAAGTGCAGGACAGTATTCATAATCAGCTTAGGCCTCATGGATGAGAATTAGTTACAGACTCATGGCAGTCAGACTCCGGTGTTAGTACAGGTCAGTATTCATAATAAGCCTAGACATCTTGAATCAGAGTTAGTTACAGACTCATCTCAGTCAGACTCTGGTGTAAGTACAGGTCAGTATTCATACTCAGCCTACGCATCATGGAACAGAATTAGTTACAGACTCCTGGCAGTCACACTCCATTGTAAGTACAGGTAAGTATTCATAATCAGCCTAGGCCTCATGGATCAGAGTTAGTTGCAGTCTCATGGCAGTTAGACTCCGGTTTAAGTACAGGTCAGTTTTCGTAATCAGCCTTGGCCTCATGAATCAGAATTACTTAAAGACTCATGGCAGTCAGACTCTGGTGTTAGTACAGGTCAGTATTCATAATAAGCCTAGATATCTTGAATCAGAGTTAGTTACAGACTCATCACAGTCAGACTCTGGTGTAAGTACAGGTCAGTATTCGTAATCAGCCTAGGCTTCATGGACCAGAATAAGATAGAGACTCATGGCAGTCAGACTCCAGTGTACGTACAGTTGAGTATTCGTAATCAGCCATGCCCCAAGGAGCAGAATTAGCTACAGACTCCTGGCAGTCAAACTCTGGTGTAAGTGCAGGTCAGTATTGGTCATCAGCCAATGCCTCATGGATCAGAATTAGTTAGAGACACATGGCAGTGAGACTCTGGTCTAAGTGCAGGTCAGTTTTCGTAATCAGCCTATGCCTCATGGATCAGAATTAGTTACAGACTCATGGCAGTCAGATTCCTCTGTAAGTACAGGTCTGTATTTGTAATCAGCCTAGACCTCTTCGATCAGAATTAGTCACAGACTCATGGCAGTCAGAATCCAGTGTAAGTACATGTCAGTATTCGTAATCAGCCTAGGCCTCAAGGATCAGAATTAGTAAGAGATTCATGGCAGTCAGATTCAGATATAAGTACAGGACAGTATTCCTATTCAGCCTAGGCCTCATGGATCAGAATTAGTTACAGACGCATGGCAGTCAGACTCCTGTGTAAGCACATGTCAGTATTCGTAATCAGACTGGGCATCATGGAACAGAATTAGTTACAGACTCTTGGCAGTCAGATTCCGGTGTAAGTACAGGTCAGTATTTGTAATCAGTCTAGACCTCATTGATCAGAATTAGTCACAGACTCATGGCAATCAGAATCCAGTCTAAGTACATGTCAGTATTCGTAATCAGCCTAGGCCTCAAGGATCAGAATTAGTTACAGACTCACGGCAGTCAGACTCCGGTGTAAGTACAGGTCAGTATTTGTAATCAGCATATGCCTCATAGCTCAGAATTAGATACAGACTCATGGTAGTCAGACTCCAGTGTAAGTACAGTTCAGTACTTGTAATCAGCCTAGGCCTCATGAATCAGAATTAGTTACAGACTCATGGTTGTCAGACTCTGGTGTAAGTGCAGGTTATTATTCGTAATCAACCTAGGCCTCATGGATCAGAATTTGTTACAGACTCATGGCAGTCAGACTCCGTTGTAAGTACCGGTTAGTATTCGTATTCATCCTAGGCCTCATGGATCAGAATTAGATACAGACTCATGGCAGTCAGACTCCGGTGTAAGTACAAGTTAGTATTCATAATCAGCCTAAGCCGCATGGATCAAATCAGCCTAGACCTCATGGATCAGAATTAGTTACAGACTCATGTAAGTCAGACTCCATTTTAAGTATATTTTATTATTCATAATCAGCCTTGGCCTCATGGATCAGTATTAGTTACAGACTTATGGCAGTCAGACTGCGGTGTAAGTACAGGTCAGTATTCGTAATCAGCCTAGACCTCATGGATCAGAATTAGTTACAGATTCATGGCAGTCATACTCCAGTTGAAGTACAAGTCAGTATTCGTAATCAGCCTAGTCCTCAAGGATCAGAATTAGTTACTGACTCATGGCAGTCCGTCCTAGTGTAAGTACTGGTCAGTATTCATAATCAGTGTGTGCCTTATGGATCAGAATTAGTTATAGACTCATGGCAGTCAGACTCCGGTAAAAGTACAGGTTAGTATTCATAATCAGCCTAGGCCTCATAGACCAGAATTAGATAGAGCCTCATACCAGTCAGACTCCTGTGTAAGTACAGGTCAGGGTTCGTAATCTGCTGAGGCCTCATGGATCAGTATTTGATACAGACTCATGGCAGTCACACTCCAGTGTAAGTACAGGTCAGTATTCATAATCAGCCTATGCCTCATAGATCAGAATGAGTTACAGACTCATGGCAGTCAAACTCCATTGTATGTTCATGTCAGTATTGGTAATCAGCCTGTTCCTCATGGATCAAAATAAGTAACAGACTCATGGCAGTCAGACTCCGGTGTAAGTACAGGTCAATATTCATAATCAGCCTAGGACTCATGGATCAGAATTAGTTACAGATTCATGGCAATCAGATTCCAGTGTAAGTACAGATCAGCATTCCTATTCAGCCTGGGCCTCATGGATCAGAATTAGTTACAGATGCATGGCAGTCAGACTCCTGTGTAAGTACATGTCAGTACTGATAATCAGCATAGGCCTCATGGATCAGAATTAGGTACAAACTCATGGCTGTCAGAATCCGGTGTAAGTACAAGTCAGTATTCATAATCAGCCTATGCCTCATGGATCAGAATTAGTTACAGACTCATGGCAGTCAGACTCCATTGTAAGTACCGGTTAGTATTCATAATCATCCTAGGTCTCATGGATCAGAATTAGATACAGACTCATGGCATTCAGACTCCGGTGTAAGTACAAGTTAGTATTCGTAATCAGCCTAGGCCTCATGGATCAGAATTAATTACAGACTCACTGCAGTCAGACTCCGGTGTAAGTACAGGTCAGTATTCGTAATCAGCCTAGGCCTTATGGATCAGAATTTTTTACAGACTCATGGCAGTCAGACTCATTTGTAAGTACCGGTTAGTATTCGTATTCATCCTAGGCCTCATGGATCAGAAATAGAAACAGACTCATGGCAGTCAGACTCCGGTGTAAGTGCAAGTTAGGATTCGTAATCAGCCTAGGCCTCATGGATCAGAATTAGTTAAAGACTCATGGAAGTCAGACCCCATTTTATGTACATTTTAGTATTCATAATCAGCCTAGGCCTCATGGATCAGTATTAGTTACAGACTTCTGGCAGTCAGACTGCGGTGTAAGTACAGGTCAGTATTCGTAATCAGCCTAGGCCTCAAGGATTAGAATTAGTTACAGACTCATGGCAGTCAGACTCCGGTGTAAGTACAGGTCAGTATTCGTAATCAGTGTGTGCCTTATGGATCAGAATTAGTTATAGACTCATGGCAGTCAGACTCCGGTGTATGTACAGGTCAGTATTCGTAATCAGCCTAGGCCTCTTTGATCAGAATTAGTTACAGAGTAATGGCAGTCAGACTCTGATGCAAGTATAGATGAGTATTCATAATCAACTTAGGCCACATGGATCAGAATTAGTTACAGACTCATGGCAGTCAGACTCCAGTGTAAGTACAGGTTAGTATTCATAATTAGCCTGTGCCACAATCATCAGTATTAGTTACAGACACATGGCAGTCAGACTCCTCTGTAAGTACAGGTCAATATTCATAATCAGCCAAGGCCTCATGGATCAGAATTAGTCACAGACTCATGGCAGTCAGACTCCGGTGTAAGTACAGGTCAGTAATCATAATCAGCCGAGGCCTCATGAGTCAGCATTAGTTACAGACTCATGGTAGTTAGACTCTGGTGTATGTACAGGTCAGTATTCATAATCAGCGTATACCTCGTGGCTCAGAATTAGTTACAGACTCATAGCAGTCAGACTCCGGTGAAAGTACAGGTCAGTATTTGTAATCAGCCTAGACTTCATGGATTAGTATTTGATACAGACTCATGGCAGTCAGACTGGGTGTAAGTACTAGTTAGTATTCATAATCAGCCTAGGCCTCATGAACCAGAATTAGATAGAGACGCATGGCAGTCAGACTCCTGTTTAAGTACATGTCAGTATTTGTAATCAGCCTAGGCCTCATGGATTACTATTTGATACAGACTCATGGCAGTCAGACTGAGGTGTAAGTACTGGTTAGTATTCATAATCATATGAGAGAAAACACTATACCGGGTACCACACAATAACGTCTATATTTAAACAAAGTAAAAAAGAGAGGTGAGCGCTTTCGCAACCTTCGTTGCTTCATCAGACAAAGAATTAACTGTTCAACTGCTTATTTTATATCACTCAGTCAAAAAATTTTTTCCAATTAGTGACATCATACAACTTTTGAAAATTTAAAGGCATATATGACAAGAATATTGTAAAATACGCATGTGAATATAAAATATATATACAAAAATGTAAAGTATGTTCATATTTATGAATATCTGATTTTAAAACAGTTAAATAATCTCATTAAAAATGCATATATATAAAAAATGCATATAAATAAAAATGCATAGTATATTCATATTTATGCATATCTAATTTAAAACAATCTAATAAAAATGCATATATATAATATATATTTAAAAAGAATGCATAATACAAAATATATAATAAAAGAAATATATGTATATATATATATTTTTTATTTTATGCAAAAAATTAATTGTGTTGAAGACGTCTAGCTTTAAGAAATGGAACCAGTGATGTACAACCATTTAAGCCTGGATATCTATCAGCATTGAGCTTGATAATCCATCTTTGTTCTCGGCTCTCTGTGAAATTTTCTATATCTCCTCCCCTCACATTTCTATGTATATGTTGTAAAACAAAGAACTTGAAAGAGTGTGAAGGGTCAGTGTTTAAAACATGTTGAGCAAGCGCACTAGTAGTTTTGTTATTTCTGATGTCTCTTATATGTTCCAATATTCTATCCTTTAAGTTTCTATTTGTTTTTCCTATATAGAAGGCATGACATATTTGGCAGAAACAAAAATAAATAACATCTGTGGTTTTACAGTCTGCATATGAATGAGAGTATAGTGTAAAATTTCTAACAGGATGAATATATGGTGTAGTACTATGAATATGTGTACAAGCAGTACAAGACCTAGTTTCTAGAGAAATTACATACTAGAATTGAAAGTTTATCAGATATTAATGACTTTGTTCTTGTCACTATGGATATAGAGTCATTGTTTACAAGTATCCCGAATACATGGGGCATTAATATGATTAGAAATTTTCTTACAAGAAATAATTGCTTCACCAATGAAAAAGTACAACTTATATGCAGTTTGTTAGAGATTATTCTGGAAAATAATGTTGTATATTTTGAAGAACAATTCTTTCTGCAACAGATCGGCGTTGCCATGGGCACACCATGTGCAAATAGTTATGCCAATCTATTGCTTACATTCTGGGAACAAACACATGTCTTTTCTGATAAGAATCCATTTATCAGTCAGCTTTTATGGTATACACGTTTTGTGGATGATGTTTTTTTATTATGGAAAGGCAATATATCTGAGCTTATATTATTTATTAACTATTTGCATACAACTACTGATTTTCTGAGATTCACATACAATTTTTCTACATCTGAGATTGATTTCTTAGATGTACATATAATCAAATCAGAGTTGACAGGTTTTACCAGCAAAATTTTTCACAAACCCACGAAGAAAAATACATACCTTCACAAAACCAGTATGCATCCTAGACACATTCCAAGAAATGTGCTCAAGGGGCAGGTATACAGAACATTAAGATTACACAACAATGATAATGATGCAGTACTAGCTTTGAATAAATTGAAAACTGATTTTTTAAGAAGAGGATATAATATGGATGAAATAGATAGAACTATTTCTGATGCTTGGACACTCAGGGACTCTAAATGTAAAGCGTATTTTCAATCTTCTAATTCTATTACGTCAGATAGCAGTAATTTGAGAAATAATACACAAAATAATAGCATTAGAGCGGTTTTTCAGTATGCCAGTAATGTTAATCAGTATACTAATATTATTAAACAACATTGGCAATTTTACATGAGATTCCTTGTTTACATTCTTTCATTGGTAATGCACCTAGCTTCAGTTTCAGAAATAATCTAACATTAAAACAACAATTGTGTAATAAAGACGTCAAAAAAACTACCTATAATTCCAGACGCCTAAAGGTACTTTTCCTTGTAGGTCTTGTACTGCTTGTACACATATTCATAGTACTACACCATATATTCATCCTGTTAGAAATTTTACACTATACTCTCATTCATATGCAGACTGTAAAACCACAGATGTTATTTATTTTGTTTCTGCCAAATATGTCATGCCTTCTATATAGGAAAAAAAATAGAAACTTAAAGGATAGAATATTGGAACACATAAGAGACATCAGAAATAACAAAACTACTAGTGCGCTTGCTCAACATGTTTTAAACACTGACCCTTCACACTCTTTCAAGTTCTTTGTTTTACAACATATACATAGAAATGTGAGGTGAGGAGATATAGAAAATTTCACAGAGAGCCGAGAACAAAGATGGATTATCAAGCTCAATGCTGATAGATATCCAGGCTTAAATGGTTGTACATCACTGGTTCCATTTCTTAAAGCTAGACGTCTTCAACACAATTAATTTTTTGCATAAAATGAAAATATATATATATATACATATATTTCTTTTATTATATATTTTGTATTATGCATTCTTTTTAAATATATATTATATATATGCATTTTTATGAGATTATTTAATTGTTTTAAATTAGATATGCATAAATATGAATATACTATGCATTTTTATTTATATGCATTTTTTATATATATGCATTTTTAATGAGATTATTTAACTGTTTTAAAATCAGATATGCATAAATATGAACATACTTTACATTTTTGTATATATATTTTATATTCATATGCGTATTTTACAATATTCTTGTCATATATGCCTTTAAATTTTCAAAAGTTGTATGATGTCACTAAATGGAAAAAAATTTTTGACTGAGAGTGATATAAAACAAGCAGTTGAACAGTTAATTCTTTGCCTGATGAAGCAACAAAGGTTGCGAAAGCGCTCACCTCTCTTTTTTACTTTGTTTAAATAAAGACGTTATTGTGTGGTACCCGGTATAGTGTTTTCTCTCATATACTTCTCTTTTTATATACTGGGTTTTACCTGTATAGCCGTTTTGCTTTTCGTTTATTAGTATTCATAATCAGCCTAGGCGACATGAATCAGAAATAGTTACAGACTCACCGCAGTCAGACTCCGGTGTAAGTACAGGTCAGTATTCGTAATCAGCCTAGGCCTCATGGATCAGAATTAGTTACACACTCATGGCAGTTAGACTCTGGTGTAAGGACAGGTCAGTATTTGTAATCAGTCTGTTCCTCATGGATCAGAATTAGTTACAGACTCTTGGCTGTCAGACTCCGCTGTAAGAGCTGGTCAGTATTCATAATCAGCCTTCGCCTCATGAATCAGAATTAGTTAGAGACTCTTGGCAGTCAGACTGCAGTGTAAGTACAGGTCAGTATTTGTAATCAGCCTAGACCTCATGGATCAGAATTAGTTACAGACTCATGGCAGTCAGAATCCAGTTTAAGTACAAGTCAGTATTCATAATTAGCCTAGGCCTCAAGGATCGGAATTAGTTACAGACTCGTGTTAGTCTGACCCTGCATAAGTACAGGTCAGTATTCGTAATGAGTGTGTGCCTTATGGATCAGAATTAGTTATAGACTCATGGTAGTCAGACTCTGGTGTAAGTACAGGTCAGTATTCGTAATCAGCCTAGGCTGCATGGATCAGAATTAGTTGCAGACTCATGGCAGTGAGACTCCGTGTAAGTACAGGTCAGTATTTGTAATCAGCATATGCCTCATAGCTCAGAATTAGATACAGACTCATGGTAGTCAGACTCCAGTGTAAGTACAGTTCAGTACTTGTAATCAGCCTAGGCCTCATGAATCAGAATTATTTACAGACTCATGGTTGTCAGACTCTGGTGTAAGTGCAGGTTATTATTCGTAATCAACCTAGGCCTTATGGATCAGAATTTGTTACAGACTCATGGCAGTCAGACTCCGTTGTAAGTACCGGTTAGTATTCGTATTCATCCTAGGCCTCATGGATCAGAATTAGATACAGACTCATGGCAGTCAGACTCCGGTGTAAGTGCAAGTTAGTATTCATAATCAGCCTAGGCGTCATGGATCAGAATTAGTTACAGACTCATGTAAGTCAGACTCCATTTTAAGTATATTTTATTATTCATAATCAGCCTTGGCCTCATGGATCAGTATTAGTTACAGACTTATGGCAGTCAGACTGCGGTGTAAGTACAGGTCAGTATTCGTAATCAGCCTAGACCTCATGGATCAGAATTAGTTACAGATTCATGGCAGTCATACTCCAGTTGAAGTACAAGTCAGTATTCGTAATCAGCCTAGTCCTCAAGGATCAGAATTAGTTACTGACTCATGGCAGTCCGTCCTAGTGTAAGTACTGGTCAGTATTCATAATCAGTGTGTGCCTTATGGATCAGAATTAGTTATAGACTCATGGCAGTCAGACTCCGGTAAAAGTACAGGTTAGTATTCATAATCAGCCTAGGCCTCATAGACCAGAATTAGATAGAGCCTCATGGCAGTCAGACTCCTGTGTAAGTACAGGTCAGGGTTCGTAATCTGCTGAGGCCTCATGGATCAGTATTTGATACAGACTCATGGCAGTCAGACTCCATTGTAAGTACAGGTCAGTATTCATAATCAGCCTATGCCTCATAGATCAGAATGAGTTACAGACTCATGGCAGTCAAACTCCATTGTATGTTCATGTCAGTATTGGTAATCAGCCTGTTCCTCATGGATCAAAATAAGTAACAGACTCATGGCAGTCAGACTCCGGTGTAAGTACAGGTCAATATTCATAATCAGCCTAGGACTCATGGATCAGAATTAGTTACAGATTCATGGCAATCAGATTCCGGTGTAAGTACAGATCAGCATTCCTATTCAGCCTGGGCCTCATGGATCAGAATTAGTTACAGATGCATGGCAGTCAGACTCCTGTGTAAGTACATGTCTGTACTGATAATCAGCATAGGCCTCATGGATCAGAATTAGGTACAAACTCATGGCTGTCAGAATCCGGTGTAAGTACAAGTCAGTATTCATAATCAGCCTATGCCTCATGGATCAGAATTAGTTACAGACTCATGGCAGTCAGACTCCATTGTAAGTACCGGTTAGTATTCATAATCATCCTAGGTCTCATGGATCAGAATTAGATACAGACTCATGGCATTCAGACTCCGGTGTAAGTACAAGTTAGTATTCGTAATCAGCCTAGGCCTCATGGATCAGAATTAATCACAGACTCACTGCAGTCAGACTCCGGTGTAAGTACAGGTCAGTATTCATAATCAGTCTAGGCCTCATGGATCAGAATTAGTTAAAGACTCATGGAAGTCAGACCCCATTTTATGTACATTTTAGTATTCATAATCAGCCTAGGCCTCATGGATCAGTATTAGTTACAGACTTCTGGCAGTCAGACTGCGGTGTAAGTACAGGTCAGTATTCGTAATCAGCCTAGGCCTCAAGGATTAGAATTAGTTACAGACTCATGGCAGTCAGACTCCGGTGTAAGTACAGGTCAGTATTCGTAATCAGTGTGTGCCTTATGGATCAGAATTAGTTATAGACTCATGGCAGTCAGACTCCGGTGTATGTACAGGTCAGTATTCGTAATTAGCCTAGGCCTCATGGATCAGAATTAGAAACAGACTCATGGTAGTCAGACTCTGGTGTAAGTGGAGGTTAGTATTCTTAATCAGCCTAAGCGTCATGGATGAGAATTAGTTGCAGACTCATGGCAGTCAGACTCCGCAGTAAGTGCAGGTCAGTATTCATAATCAGCTTAGTCCTCATGGATCAGAAGTAGTTACAGAGTCATGGCAGTCAGACTCTGGTGTAAGTACAGGTCGGTATTCGTAATTAGCCTAGGCCTCATGAATCAGAATTACGTAAAGACTCACGGCAGTCAGACTCCGGTGTTAGTACAGGTCAGTATTCATAATAAGCCTAGGCCTCATGAGTCAGAATTAGTTACAGACGCATGGCAGTCAGACTCTGGTGTAACTACAGGTAAGTATTCATAATCAGCCTATGCCTCATGGATCAGAATTAGTTACAGACTGATGGCAGTCAGACTCCGATGAAAGTACAGGTCAGTATTTATAATTAGCCTAGGCCTCATTGATCAGAATTAGTTACAGATTCATGGCAATCAGATTCCGGTGTAAGTACAGATCAGCATTCCTATTCAGCCTGGGCCTCATGGATCAGAATTAGTTACAGATGCATGGCAGTCAGACTCCTGTGTAAGTACATGTCAGTACTCATAATCAGCATAGGCCTCATGGATCAGAATTAGGTACAAACTCATGGCTGTCAGAATCCGGTGTAAGTACAAGTCAGTATTCATAATCAGCCTATGCCTCATGGATCAGAATTACTCATGGCAGTCAGACTCCGTTGTAAGTACCGGTTAGTATTCATAATCATCCTAGGTCTCATGGATCAGTATTAGATACAGACTCATGGCATTCAGACTCCGGTGTAAGTACAAGTTAGTATTCGTAATCAGCCTAGGCCTCATGGATCAGAATTAGTTACAGACTCACTGCAGTCAGACTCATTTGTAAGTACCGGTTAGTATTCGTATTCATCCTAGGCCTCATGGATCAGAATTACTTACAGACTCATGACAGTCAGACTCCGGTGTAAGTGCAAGTTAGTATTCGTAATCAGCCTAGGCCTCATGGATCAGAATTAGTTACAGACTCATGGAAGTCAGACCCCATTTTAAGTACATTTTAGTATTCATAATCAGCCTAGGCCTCATTTATCAGTATTAGTTACAGACTTATGCAGTCAGACTGCGGTGTAAATACAGGTCAGTATTCATAATCAGCCTAGGCCTCAAGGATCAGAATTAGTTACAGACTCATGGCAGTCAGACTCCGGTGTAAGTACAGTTCAGTATTCGTAATCAACCTAGGCCTCATGGATCAGAATTAGAAACAGACTCATGGTAGTCAGACTCTGGTGTAAGTGGAGGTTATTATTCGTAATCAGCCTAAGCCTCATGGATGAGAATTAGTTACAGACTCATGGCAGTCAGACTCCACAGTAAGTACAGGTCAGTATTCATAATCAGCTTAGTCCTCATGGATCAGAAGTAGTTACAGAGTCATGGCAATCAGACTCTGGTGTAAGTACAGGTCGGTATTCGTAATCAGCTTAGGCCTCATGAATCAGAATTACGTAAAGACTCACGGCAGTCAGACTCCGGTGTTAGTACAGGTCAGTATTCATAATAAGCCTAGGCCTCATGAGTCAGAATTAGTTACAGACTCATGGCAGTCAGACTCTGGTGTAACTACATGTAAGTATTCGTAATCAGCCTATGCCTCATGGATCAGAATTAGTTACAGACTGATGGCAGTCAGACTCCGATGAAAGTACAGGTCAGTATTTATAATTAGCCTAGTCCTCATGGAACAGAATAAGATAGAAACTCAGTGCAGTCAGACTCCAGTGTATGTACAGGTGAGCATTCGTAATCAGCTTAGGCCTCATGGATCAGTATTAGTGACTCATGGAGGTCTGACTATGGTGTAAGTACAGGTCAGTATTCGTACTCAGCCTAGGCCTCATAGAACAGAATTAGTTGCAGACTCATGGCAGTCAGACCCCGGTGTAATTAAATTTTAGTATTCGTAATCAGCCTAGGCGTCATGGATCAGTACTAGTTACAGACTCATGGCAGTTAGATTCCGGTGTAAGAACAGATCAGTATTCTTAATCAGCCTAGGCCTCAAGGATCAGAATTAGTTACAGATGCATGGCTGTCAGAATCTGGTATAAGTGCAGGTCAGTTTTCCTATTCAGCCTGGACCTCATGGATCAGAATTAGTTACAGACCCATGGCTATAAGATTCCGGTGTAAGTACAGGTCAGTATTTGTAATCAGCCTAGAACTCATCGATCAGAATTAGTCACAGACTCATGGCAGTCAGAATCCAGTGTAAGTACATGTAAGTATTCGTAATCAGCCTAGGCCTCAAAGATCAGAATTTGTTATAGACTCACGGCAGTCAGATTCCGGTGTAAGTATAGGTCAGTATTCATAATCAGCTTAGGCCTCAAGGATCAGAATTAGTTACAGACTCATGGCAGTCCGACCCTGTGTAAGTACAGATCAGTATTCGTAATCAGCATGTTCCTCATGGACCAAAATTAGTAACAGACTAATGGCCATCAGAGTCCGGTGTAAGTACAGGTCAATATTTGTAATCAGCCTAGGCCTCATGGATCAGAATTAGTTAGAGATTCATGGCAGTCAGATTCCGGTGTAAGTACAGGACAGTATTCCTATTCAGCCTAGGCCTCATGGATCAGAATTAGTTACAGACGCATTGCAGTCAGACTCCTGTGTAAGTACATGTCAGTATTCGCAATCAGACTGGGCATCATGGAACAGAAATAGTTACAGACTCATGGCAGTCAGATTCCGGTGTAAGTACAGGTCAGTATTTGTAATCAGCCTAGACCTCATCGATCAGAATTAGTCACAGACTTATGGCAGTCAGAATCCAGTGTAAGTACATGTCAGTATTCGTAATCAGCCTAGGCCTCAAGGATCAGAATTAGTTACAGACCTACGGCAGTCAGACTCCGGTGTAAGTACAGATCAGTATTCTTAATCAGTCTGGGCCTCAAGGATCAGAATTAGTTACAGACTCATGGCAGTCCGACCCTGTGTAAGTATAGGTCAGTATTCGTAATCAGCCTGTTCCTCATGGTCCAAAATTAGTAACAGACTCATGGCAGTCAGACTCCAGTGTAAGTACAGGTCAGTATTCATAATCAGCCTATGCGTCATGGATCAGAATTAGTTACAGACTCATGGCAGTCAGACTCCGGTGTAAGTACAGGTCAGTAGTCGTAACCATCCTAGGCCTCATGGATCAGAATTAGATACAGACTGATGGCATTCAGACTCCGGTGTAAGTACAGGTAAGTATTCATAATCAGCCTTGGCCTCATGGATCAGAATTAGTTACAGACTCACAGCAGTCAGACTCCAGTGTAAGTACAGGTCAATATTCATAATCAGTGTAGGCCTCATGGATCAAAATTAGTTACAGACTCATGGCAGTCAGACCCCGGTGTAAGTACATTTTAGTATTCGTAATCAGCCTAGGTGTCCTGGATCAGTACTAGTTACAGACCTATGGCAGTCAAACTGCAGTGTAAATACAGGTCAGTATTCATAATTAGCCTGTGCCACATGGATCAGTGTTAGTTACAGACACATGGCAGTCAGACTCCGCTGCAAGTGCAGGTCAATATTCCTAATCAGACTAGGCCTCAAAGATCAGAATTAGTTACAGACTCATGGCAGTCAGGCTCCGGTGTAAGTACAGGTCAGTATTCATAATCAGCCTAGGCCTCTTTGATCAGAATTAGTTACAGAGTAATGGCAGTCAGACTCCGATGCAAGTATAGGTGAGTATTCATAATCAACTTAGGCCACATGAATCAGAATTAGTTACAGACTCATGGCAGTCAGACTCCAGTGTAAGTACAGGTCTGTATTCATAATTAGCCTGTGCCACATGGATCAGTATTAGTTACAGACACATGGAAGTCAGACTCCGGTGTAAGTACAGGTCAGTATTTGTAATCAGCCTAGGCCACATGGATCAGAATTAGTTGCAGACTCATGGCAGTGAGACTCCGTGTAAGTACAGGTCAGTATTTGTAATCAGCATGTGCCTCATGGCTCAGAATTAGATACAGAGTCATGGTAGTCAGACTCCAGTGTAAGTACAGTTCAGTATTCGTAATCAGCCTAGGCCACATGGATCAGAATTAGTTATAGACTCATGGTAGTCAGACTCTGGTGTAAGTGCAGGTTAGTATTCGTTATCAGCCTAGGCCTCATGGATCAGAATTAGTTACAGACTCACGACAGTCAGACACCGGTGTAAGTACAGGTCCATATTCATAATCAACCTAGGCCTTATGCATCAGAATTTTTTACACACTCATGGCAGTCAGACTCCGTTTAAGTTCCAGTTAGTATTTTAATTCATCCTAGGCCTCATGGATCAGAATTAGATACAGACTCATGACAGTCAGACACTGGTGTAAGTACAAGTTAGTATTAGTAATCAGCCTAGTCCTCATGGATCAGAATTAGTTACACACTCCGTTTTAAGTACATTTTAGTATTCATAATCAGCCTATGCCTCATGGATCAGTATTAGTTACAGCATTATGGCAGTCAGACTGCGGTGTAAGTACAGGTCAGTATTCGTAATCAGCCTAGACCTCATGGATCAGAATTAGTTACAGACTCATGGCAGTCTGTCCCTGTGTATGTACAGGTCAGTATTCGTAATCAGTGTGTGCCTTATGGATCAGAATTAGTTATCGACTCATGGATGTCAGACTCTGGTGGAAGTATAGGTCAGTATTCATAATCAGCCTAGGCCTCATAGACCAGAATTAGATAGAGACTCATGGCAGTCAGACTCCCGTGTAAGTACAGGTCAGGGTTCATAATCTGCTGAGGCCTCATGGATCAGTATTTGATAAAGACTCATGGCGGTCAGACTCCAGTGTAAGTACAGGCCAGTATTCATAATCAGCCTATGCCTCATAGATAGGAATTAGTTATGGACTCATGGCAGTCAAACTCCGTTGTATGAACATGTCAGTATTGGTAATCAGCCTGTTCCTCATGGATCAAAATTAGTAACAGACTCATGGCAGTCAGACTTCGGTGTAAGTCCAGGTCAAAATTCATAATCAGCCTAGGCCTCACGGATCAGAATTAGTTACAGATGCATGGCAGTCAGAGTCCTGTGTAAGTACATGTCAGTATTTGTAATCAGCCTAGGCCTCATGGATCAGCGTTAGTTACAGACTCATGGCAGTTAGACTCCGGTGTAAGTACATTTCAGTACTCATAATCAGCCTAGGCCTCATGGATCAGAATTAGTTACAGACTCATGGCAGTCAGACTCCGTTTTAAGTACCGGTTAGTATTCGTATTCATCCTGGGCCTCATGGATCAGAAATAGATACAGACTCATGGCAGTGAGACTCCGGTGTAAGTAAAAGTTAGTATTCGTAATCAGCCTAGACCTCATGGATCAGAATTAGTTACAGATTCATGGCAGTCAGAATCCAGTGTAAGAACAAGTCAGTATTCATAATCAGCCTAGGCCTCAAGGATCAGAAAGTACAGTTTTGTACCTACCATAAATGTAGATGTTCAAGTGCTAATACAGCTGCAGTCATAACAAATGGGTTGTCTTGCCGTCAGGCGATCCCTCGGTCGGCCGAATTCCAAAGTCCTGGTCTGGCGTAGGTTGTTGTCACTTCTTCCCTGCCGTCAGTGCGGCAGGGGTATAAAGGAACCAGCCGACGCCAATTTCTTCAGTGTTTCTTGCCCCAGATGTCAGGTGCCCTCAGAAGGAAGGCTATACCTAAAAACATGGATAACAATCCAAAAAACAGTAATAGTAAGCAAATACACCATAAAGAATACCCCAATTAGGTTGCATGATGTGGTGTTAGCCATTATGCTTGTCTCAGAGGGGTAGGTGGGAGGGAAACCTTGACTGGAGCTGTATTAGCACTCGAACATCTACATTTATGGTAGGTACAAAACTGTACTATGTTCATCGTGCATACAGCTGCAGTCCTTACATATGGGTAGAATACCATAGCTGAACCTGGGGTGGTAGGTACTAAGAGGATGAAGGAGCAGCTAACATGCCCTGCTAAACTGCAGTGGCAAAACCTGCTCTAGACCTGGAGTATAAAGGCAGGTGGTAGTGTTTGGAGAAGGTATGTACAGAACTCCAAGTAGCAGCTTCTAAAATGTCCTTTGTGGCTAGCCCCCTGAGGAAGGCTGTAGAGGTTGCTGTGGCCCTAGTAGAGTGAGACCTGATGCTGGTAGGCATAGTTTTTCCATGAAAGGTGTAACAGAAACGTATACAATGGGCAATCCATTTAGAAATAGTCTGCTTGGAGATGGCTTTGCCCTGAACCCCTGCTGCATAGGACACAAAGAGTTGCTCAGTTTTTCTGAAGGGCTTTGTTCTGTCCAAATAGTAACGTAGCTGCCTGTGAATGTCCAAAGTGTGTAGAAGTCTCTCACCCTTGTTTTGAGGGTTAGGGTAGAAGGTTGGTAAATGGATAGCTTGATTCAGAGATACCTTGGATACTACCTTTGGCATGAAGGACGGGTTGGTTCGTAATGACACTCTGTCCTGATGGAAGATGAGGAAAGGCTGCACAGCCATGAGGGCTTGTAATTCTGAGACTCTGCGTGCTGAAGTGATAGCTAGAAGAAAGGCTGTCTTCCAGGATAAGTACTGCAGTTCTGATGAGGCTGCTGGCTCAAAAGTAGGCAAGGTCAGCTTTTCTGGAATGGAATTAAGATCCCATGCTGGCACTGGTGGTTTCCTGGGGGGGGGGGTTAATGTTTTTTGCCCCTCTGAGAAACTGCTTTAGTAAAGGGTGCGAGAATAAAGGAGGATCAGTGTCATATTCTGCAGAGATTGCTGATGCATGAATCTTGATTGAGGAGTATGAAAGTCCACTGTTTAGCATTTCAGCCAGGTATTCTAGTATTTGTGAAATATTCAGTATTCCAGGGTTTTGGCCCTTTTTCTCATTCCAAACACAGAACCGCTTCCATTTTGCAGAATAGGCCTTTCTAGTAGATGGTCTTCTGGCCTCCAAGATAATATTCCTGACCTCCTTGGAAAGAAGAGCCTGTTGTGCTTTCAGGGAATGTTCCAGGCTGCTAGCTGTAGTGACTTAAGTTGAGTGTGGAGAGTTTTGATGTTGTGTTGGGTCAACAGAAGAGGCCATTGTGGCAAAATCTATGGAGGTGAAGGCGTCATGCTTCTCAGGAGTGGGTACCAATGTTGCCTTGGCCAGTCGGGAGCTATTAGTATCATTTTTGGTCTGTCTGCTCTGATCTTCAACAGAACTTTGGGCAGTAGAGGAAGAGGTGGGAAGGCATAAGCTGTCATTGCCTTCCAGCTGAAAGAGAGTGAGTCCACTTTCCAGGCTTGTGGATGGAATGCCCTTGTGCAGAACTTTTCCATTTGGTGGTTCTTGTGGGAGGCATAAAGATCTATGTCTGGCCTTCCCCATACTTGCGTTATTTGTGAGAAAACTTTTGGATGTAGCTTCCATTCGTGTGGATCTGTCACGTTTCTGCTTAGTCTGTCTGCTAGTGTATTGTCCTTGCCTGGTAGAAACTGAGCTTGAAGTTCTATTTTTAAATCCAAGGTCATGTTCCAAAGAGTCATTGCCAGTCTGCATAGGGGGTATGAATGAGTTCCTCCCTGTTTGTTTATGTACCACATTACAGTGGTGTTGTCTGTCCTTATTAATAGTTAGCCTGGATGTAGAAATTCCTTGAAGGTCATGACTGCATTTATTACTGCTAGCATTTCTTTTTGATTGATGTGAAGGTGCTTTTCCTTTTGTGACCATTTGCCTTGAATGCACCGATTTACCATGTGTGCCCCACAGGCATAGTCTGAGGCATCTGTTGTGATGGTCTGACTTGCTGGAGGCTTGCAAAATGGTAGGCCTGTATTTGTCTGGCATGCTTGAGCCCACCACAGAAATTCCTTTTGAAGACATGGAATGAGTGGTATTACTGTTTCCAAGCTGTGGCTGTGTTGAGACCATAGATTTTTTAGGTACCATTGTAGTTTCCTCATATGCAACTTTGAACATGGGATTAAAAGAATGCAAGATGCCATGAATCCCAGAGCCTGAAGGATTTTCCTTGCAGTAAGCCTGGTGAATGTTGCCAGTTTTTTGAAGTAATTTGTTAGTTGTCCTTGTTTGTCTGGCATGAGATATACCATCTGGGTGTTTGTATCCAAGTTGGCACCCAGGAAGGTAGTTACTTGGGATGGTGTTAGTCTTGATTTATTTTTGTTGACTGTGTATCCCAATGAGTTTAACAGCAATATTACATATTTCAGATGTTTCAACAGTGTGTGCTTGCTGTCCACTTGAATCAGGCAGTCGTCCAAATAAGGGTATATTTGTATCCCTTGTAGTCTGCAGTAGGCAATTACTGAAGCCAGGCATTTCGTGAACACTCTGGGCGCAGTAGATAAACCAAAGGGCAATGCAGAGAATTGATAATGTGATGAACCTGCAAGAAATCTGAGGTATCTTCTGCAATCTTGTCTGATAGGGACATGCAGGTATGCCTCCTTGAGGTCCAACGTAACCAGCCAAGACTCATTGCCCAGCATGGGAAGAAGCTGCTGTAATGTTAGCATCTTGAATTTTGGTACTATTAGGAAAGTATTCAGTATGGATAGTTCCAAAATGGGTCTCCAGTCTTTTTCCTTTCTTGGAACCAGGAATAGTCTTGAATAGAAACCCTGACCTTCTTCTTGCATAGGTACCTGTTGTATAGCTTTCATATTCATTAGCTTTAAGATTTGTTTCTGTGCCTCTGCCCTTTGATTGTGTGGCAGGTTTGGCATGCCTCGCTTCTTTGGAAGGCTGTGAAAGTGGAATCTGTAGCCTTTGTCTATAATGTCCAGTATCCATTTGTCCTTTGTGACAATGTGCCAATTTTTGGAAAATAAAGCCAGTTTTCCGCCTAGAGGTGTTTCCAATTGAGCCCTGGTTGGTAGATAAAGTGGAAAGTCATTGTATCTGTCTTCGTGGTGCACTTGGACCTTCATCACCACTCCTTTGGTTGGGGGGTTGCCATTGTCATCCTCTGAAAGACCCCTGTGACTGACCTCTACCCCTGGGGTGCCTGTATCTGCCTCTTTGGGGTCTGTCAGTGGCTGGAAAGGACCAGTTTTTTGAAGGCCAATTCCTACTGAAGCGTGGAGGTTGTACTTGCAGGAAATCTTTTACATTTTGCATTGATTTTGCCTTTTCCTCCATTTTCTTTAATAATTCCTCTGCCTTAACACCAAACAAAACATCCTTCTGTAAAGGTGCATCCAACAATTTAGCTTTGACATGGTCTGGCAAGGTTTGCTCTTTTAGCCAAGCGTGCCTACGTATGACTGACCCTGTTACAGCTGCTCTGCATGAGGCCTCCAATGCATCATAACCACATTGCAAAGTATGTTTACTCACTTGTTCTGTGCTATGTATCAAATCCTGCAACTCTTTTAAATCAGGTTATTCAGGGGAGGATAATTTACTTCTCAAATTAGGCAGTAGGAACTGCTGATACTTTAACATGTGAAACTGGCACTTTAATGCTCTCATGGATAGGGTGGCTGATGTGTATACTTTTTTACCCCACCTTTCTAAAGCTCTGGAATCCCTTTCCGAAGGTAGTGGGTTCTTAGCAGTAGAGGCCTTAATCCCCTTGGGTCCTTGAGAAATGGTTTCTGGGTCAGCTGTATGGCCCTTGTAAAGAAATTGGTGAGAGTCAGGGACCCTGTAGTACCTATCGGGCTTAACAGGGGCTGGAGGCAAAGAATCCGGGGTGAGACAAGACTCAGAGTAGACATCATCTAGGATATCCAAAACAGGGGGTATAGCCAGAGGTCTATGTTGTGGTAATAAGAGAAATTCCCTTAGTCTCTTCTTAGAGTCTGAGTAATCTTGACCTTCCCAATGGAAGTGTTCTCACAGGGTGTGTAAGGTTTCCCCAAATGAGTAATCTTCAGGAGGGGAGACAGAAGGAATGGATTCCTCTGCATCCGAGTCTTCATAGGGAGAGAAAGATTGTTCTTGGTAATCAGAGTGCCCAGAAATGACAGAAGCCTGGTCTGAGGACAGGGATTCTTCCTCCACTCTAGGCCTTTTATCTGGGGGTGGGTGAGTACCCCTGATAAGAGTAATCAAGTCCTCAGCCATTTTAAGCATCTGCTTCTTAGGTGTGGGCCCCAGAGAGGGTGCTTTTGAAAGCTGTTTTCTGGGGTGTTTGGAAGCCTTGGCCTTGGTGAAGGCCTTAATAGAGAAGGCTGAGGGAGGTCTGAAGATGCCATGAGAAGATGGATATTTCTCAGCTGTCTGAGCGTCAGTTGTAAAGGCTTCGGTATCGTCAGGTAAGATTTGGGCTGACACACCACCAGCCTCGGGTACCGAAGGTACCGCTAAAGGAGTGTCGTCGGTAGGCAGGGGCTGCGTAGTCGCTTCGCTGTGAACCGGGATACTCGAGGATGGCTTAAGCGTGGTGTTGGTAGAGGCTGCGGACCGCATGTGTCGGTCCTTGTCCTTGCGTTTTTTGGGAAAATGCGTAGTCTGAATATCCGACGACATCGTATAATTGAATTTTTCTCCAAAAAGATTTTCAGCGAACTCCACCCGACAATTTATAGTGCGCTTATTGAAAGAAGCACAAAAGCGACAGGCCGAGACGTCGTGGTCTGGGCCTAGGCAAGGTATGCAAATGGAATGGAAATCCCTATGAGGTATTTGCTTCCCACAAGAAATACAATTATTAACTTTTACTGCTTTTACTAACATCGGTCTTAGGCAAGAAAAGGTTCCCCAATGGGGTACTTAACTTTTTAGATGACTTCAGTATCTGATATTTCATTATTTCAGGAGCTGGCCAACCGGCACTTGCGAACTGCTTCTGCTTCGGGCACCGCGCGGCAAGAAAGACTGAAGAAAATGGCGTTGGCTGGTTCCTTTATACCCCTGCCCGCAGTGACGTCAGGGAAGAAGCGGCAACAACCGACGCCGGACCAGGACTTTGGAATTTGGCTGACCGAGGGATCGCCTGACGGCAAGACAAGCCATTTGTTATGACTGCAGCTGTATGCACGATGAACATTTAGTTACAGACTCATGGCAGTCCGACCCTGTGTAAATACAGGTCAGTATTCGTAATCAGCATGTTCCTCATGGACCAAAATTAGTAAAAGACTCATGGCAGTCAGACTCCGGTGTAAGTACAGGTCAATATTCATAATCAGCCTAGGCCTCATGGATCAGAATTAGTTAGAGATTCATGGCAGTCAGATTCCGGTGTAAGTACAGGACAGTATTCCTATTCAGCCTAGGTCTCATGGATCAGAATTAGTTACAGACGCATGGCAGTCAGACTCCTGTGTAAGTACATATCAGTATTCATAATCAGCCTAGGCCTCAAGGATCAGAATTAGTTACAGACTCATGGCAGTCAGATTCCGGTGTAAGTACAGGTCAGTATTTGTAATCAGCCTAGGCCTCATTGATCAGTATTAGTAACAGACTCATGGCAGTCAGACTCCGGTGTAAGTACAGGTCAGTATTCATAATCAGCCAATGCGTCATGGATCAGAATTAGTTACAGACTCATGGTAGTCAGACTCTGGTGTAAGTACAGGTCAGTATTCATAATCATCCTAGGCCTCATGGATCAGAATTAGATGCAGACTCATGGCATTCAGACTCCGGTGTAAGTACAGGTTACTATTCATAATCAGCCTAGACCTCATGGATCTGAATTAGTTACAGACTCACGGCAGTGAGACTCCAGTATAAGTACAGGTCAGTATTTATAATCAGCGTAGGCCTCATGGATCAAAATTAGTTACAGACTCATGTCAGTCAGACTCCAGTGTAAGTACATTTTAGTATTCGTAATCAGCCTAGGCGTCATGGATCAGTACTAGTTACAGACTTATGGCACTCAGACTGCGGTGTAAATACAGGTAAGTATTCATAATTAGCCTGTGCCACATGGATCAGTATTAGTTACAGACACATGGCAGTCAGACTCCGCTGTAAGTGCAGGTCAATATCAGTAAGCAGACTAGGCCTCAAAGATCAGAATTAGTTATAGACTCATGGCAGTCAGGCTCCGGTGTAAGTTTAGGTCAGTATTCGTAATCAGCCTAGGCCTCATGAGTCAGCATTAGTTAGAGACTCATGGTAGTTAGACTCTGGTGTATGTACAGGTCAATATTCGTAATCAGCTTATACCTCATAGCTCAGAATTAGTTACAGACTCATAGCAGTCAGATTCCAGTGAAAGTACAGGTCAGTATTTGTAATCAGCCTAGACCTCATGGATTAGTATTTGATACAGACTCATGGCAGTCAGACTGCGGTGTAAGTACTGGTTAGTATTCATAATCAGCCTAGGCCTCATGAACCAGAATTAGATAGAGGCTCATGGCAGTCAGACTCCCATTTAAGTACATGTAAGTATTCGTAATCAGCCTAGGCCTCATGGATTAGTATTTGATACAGACTCACGGCAGTCAGACTCTGGTGTAAGTACAGGTCAGTATTCATAATCAGCCTAGGCCTCATGGATCAGAATTAGTTACACACTCATGGCAGTTAGACTCTGGTGTAAGGACAGGTCAGTATTTGTAATCAGTCTGTTCCTCATGGATCAGAATTAGTTACAGATTCATGGCTGTCAGACTCCGGTGTAAGTGCAGGTCAGTATTCATAATCAGCCTTCGCCTCATGGATCAGAATTAGTTACAGACTCTTGGCAGTCAGACTCCGGTGTAAGTACAGGTCAGTATTTGTAATCAGCCTGGACCTCATGGATCAGAATTAGTTACAGACTCATGGCAGTCAGAATCCAGTTTAAGTACAAGTAAGTATTCATAATTAGCCTAGGCCTCAAGGATCAGAATTAGTTACAGACTCATTGCAGTCCAACCCTGCATAAGTACAGGTCGGTATTCGTAATCAGTGTGTGCCTTATGGATCAGAATTAGTTATAGACTCATGGTAGTCAGACTCACCCCCCCTTCCGTTTATTCTGCCTGCCCACCGCCCCTCCCACTTCCCCCCTCCCATCCCACTTCCCCCCTCCCATCTCACTTCCTTTCTAAACCTATATTTACACCTGTCTGGACTCGCGCCAACTCTTTTCCCTGATTTCCCTGGCTGCTGTGCGCTCCTGCCTTTGGAGTATCATCTGGTGTAGGTAGCTTGTTTTTAGCGTGTTTTTGTCATTACTTACTGTTGAACTAGGTTCCGCGCAACTTATGTGTGGCTGTACTCTGATCATTGCATTTATACATTTGAATTTAAATATATTTTGCTGCATTCGTAACTGCTTAACCTGCTGCTCTGAATATTAACTTTGTTGGTGCTCTATTAACTTACTATTGCTGGATTGATGACCTGCTTTTACGCTAAGGCCGGCACGCATGTATAGCTTTAAATGCTGCTACACTGTATTCAAGGTCTCATGTTTCGCTTTGAACTGTAGCTGGTCTAACTTTTAAGCTATAGCCTGTATGCTCTCCCTGTTTTTTTGTTAAAATAGCAGTAGAACAGAATTCGGCCAAGGTAGACAGTCTGTACTGTTAGATAGTGAATATTTGTTAATTGTTCCTTCCCTTTTGACTCTATACGAGTACCGTATACGGTCCGTACTGTTGAATAGTGAATATTTTAATTTTGTACTTCCCTATTAACACCCTACTAGTACCGCAGAAGCCCTTGAGCTCCGGTCAATGCTCTCACACCAATTAGCTGTCCCGGTAGCCCGACTAGTCCCTGTGCTGCACGGAGCTTCTAATGTGCTTAAACATATGCTTTTAGATGCACTCCTTAAAGCACACCTACAAAGGATATAGTAACTCAACTAGTCCCTGTGCTGCACGGAGCTAATAGTATGCTTGTACTTTAATTCTCTAGATGTGCTCCGTAAGCATACCTAAAGGAATTCCCACTGATATTATCTGCACGCTACTTTCTGTGTCTCGATGGGAGTAGTCGCCTAATTAGTTACTGTCCTTTGCTGTGATTTTGGCGCGTTCCTTCGCAAACACTCCCTGCGATTTAACTGGGTTAGTCGAGGGTTTGTTTTTTGTCATCTATCCTTAACACGCCCGCTACTCCACAAGCTATACCTATTTAAAATTGCCTGTAGCATGTTGTCTTCTGAGTATCCTACCTCCATGATACATTCCTAGCTGAAGCCATGCGGTCCTGACCCAACAACTCGCAGTAATTGCCTGTATACAATAGTGTGTTTGCTCCGTCCTATTTAATTAAACCTTTAGTCCTACTACTACCCCTAGCACGTGGAGAGAGTAGTGTTCCACTACTCTCAGGCCATCTACGCGTGCCTTACTAGCTCTAGTGTAACAACCCTGTCTACTAGCGCACTGGCGAGCTTTTGGTTCATTCAAAGTCCTGGACACATAGAATAAGCGCCCATCTCACTTCTCTGACCCCTGAATCCCCTTACAAATTACTCTTGCATTTTCTGCACTCACCGCGTTCTTACCCTTTTAGTGCCAAACACTCGCCTTAGCAGTACTTCGAGATCTGAGCCTAAAGATTTCTTTCTGATTACTTTACATAGCAGTATAGAACCATAGAATTATTGCATAGGCATAGAAGTATAGAAGTATTTTTATCTGCTTGTTGCCTGCATTTTTACCATATGATCAATGGTTGACCCTTTGAATGTTTGACTACAGTATGGTTACATTGCCTTTATTTCAACTGCTTTCTTGAATGTTTTACTACAGTATGGTTATATTGTCATTATTTATTTCAACTGCCTTCTTATTGTTTGTCTAACTTTATCTTAATCCTCTCCTTCTCCCCTCTTTCCTCAGCTTTAATACTTACTGACCACCTGTAGGCTTGGGATCGAGTACCCTATTTAAGACTCCTGCCTACTACCCTACTTAGGGATCAAAGACATACAGTCCTGAATAGCCTCCTCCTGAAAGAAACAGGAAAGTATGTCCTACAGCTCTTCCAGGCTTTAAATAACAATTGTAAGCTTTTCTAAACCAGTGTAATTGTAAATCCCAAAGGCAAGATCTGCCAGCAGCCAACCTTAAACTTCTTCAATCTAACTGACCACTTACACTCACTAGTATCTCCAGCTACCTGCTCCTTTCCATACACCTCAAGCCCAGTACCTAGTCCTAGCAGCAATATCGGCTGGGTCCACTAGGTGGCTCTCTTCTTCTAGAACTGTTCACCCCTGCAAACTTTCTCTGCCCAGCAATTTCTAGGTATCTTATTTTCTGTTCGCCTATTTGTGCTGTTTTTTTTATTCCTCCCATTCTCCTTTCCCTGATATTTCCAGTATTACCTATCTCAAGCTCAAACATTCTTGCATCACCTTGAATTACTTACCTCTACTATAGCACTTCACTGATTGTTTTTTCTCCTCAACGTCTCTTCTTTGGCTCTTCCCGCTCCGTTCGCCCTGCGGACTCACTCCGCTCCCCTCCCTACCCCCAATTCCCACCCACCCCCAGGGGTCCTACATTTATCCTGCCTCTAGACACACCCACTAAACTTCCTCCCCAATCAGATCCAAACCTAACTGAATAGCCCAACCCTCCTGAACTTACTTACACCCACCTATCAAACATAACCACCCCCTTCCTTTCTTACCAGCAGAACTTAGACATAGATTCATAGATTAGTACTGGGCTAGCTGCTCTTGTGAGCCCTTTTGAACCTAGCCAATTGTCCCTTGTGGGACTCGAGCCCTGCACCTTGTGTTTGTGGGGCAAACACCTTGGCCATTAGGCCACCCTCCCAACCCAACATCACAGCCCTTCCTGCTAATCTACCTTCCCAGGATACTCTCAGCTTACAATATACCTCTACACTATAACTATCTTCTCACATACCCTAAATCTACATCACTATGTCTCCATCTATCCTCCACTCACAACTGAAACTACCTATCTCCTTTTTATTACTTTCCTCTCTTATTACTACTTACTTCCTAACCTCCTATGAACACTGTCTGACTGTTCCTCTCTCACTTCCCTCAAAACACACCTGTACACACGCAACATCCTTACCCCAACCTTCTCTCACACTTCCTCACAATCCATCTACCTTCTTGCCAAATACCATAGGATACTACACTGCAAACTACTAAAATCTAAAACTAAAAAAACAATTGACATTTTCCATATACATAGCCAAGAAAAACACCATGCATTTCTCCATCTACCTCAGGATGGAGACATACACCCTAACCCAGGCCCTCGTGATAATACAAACAACACACATCAAAACCAAACCAAACCCTTCTCTCACTCATCCTCTAAACACTCTAACCTACTATCCATTGCCCATCTAAATATACGTAGCGTCTGTAATAAAATTAGTCAACTCCATGCCTTGCTAGAAATGCACAAATTTGATATTTTATGCTTATCTGAAACTTGGCTAAAGCCTTCAATTAAAGACACTGAAATTACCCCACCTGGTTATAACATTGTTAGACTGGATCGCACCACCAGAAAGGGAGGGGGAGTAGCAATTCTATACAAAACAAACCTAAAGCTTACTCCTATTGACCTTACCCTTACCCAAAACAACAATGCCGAAGTAATTTGCTCAAAACTACAAATCAACACTTCCAAAACAATAAACATTATTTGCGCATATCTCCCCCCTGGCAACAACATATCCACCTTAGAACATATTCTTGACCAACTTTCTATTAGACTCCCTCAAGAAACACTATTCCTTGGGGACTTTAATATAGATTGGAAATCCTGTAACAATAATAACCCTTCTTCCCTTATAAACCTTTATGGTTTCAAACAACTCATTAATACTCCCACCAGAATCAATAAAAAAAGCAAAAAGGAAACTACCTTAGACTGGATCCTTACCAATTCCCCAATGCAAACTTACCAAACTGGCATCCTCCCTGATGACCTTAGCGATCACTCCCTCACCTATATCATTAGAACTAAAACTAACCTAACCTTACCTACCACTCTTAGAACACTGCACTCCAAAAAAAAATTTAATCCCGAACAGTTTCAAACAGAACTTTCGCAATACAATTGGACTTCTCTAAAACATCTGACACTTAATAAGGCTGTTGAACATTTCAATTCAACATTCCTTTCAATCCTAAATCAACATGCCCCAAGTCGCAACATTAGAATAAAAACTCAAACAGCACCCTGGCTTTCATCCACTACTAAGCAGAAAATCTGCCTCAGAAATAAATCTTGGAAGAAATGGCGTTCCTCTAAAAACCCAACACATCATCAAACCTTTAGAGAGCTCAGGAACATTACCAAAAAAGCCATCCTTTTAGATAAAAAAAATTATTACTTTGAACTTCAGCAATCCACTAGAAATGAACCAAAAAAGTTCTGGTCTAGCATTAACAATTTACTTACCCCGGGTAAGACAGTTACTCCTAACCCTCAGGATTCTGACCCTGATGATCCCACCTTAATAGCTAATAACTTTAATACTTTCTTCACTACCTCCATACAAAGTCTAGCTAAACACCTATCACCTGACACTTCTCAACTCCTTTTAAATAACATCAATGACTCTCTGCCTCCCCTTCATCTACAACCCATATCGACCTCCTATATACAATCTCTTTTACAAAAACTTAAACCCACTACCCCCTCAGCTGATAAACTTCCTGCTGAATTTCTGCAAATAGCAGCTAAAGCTATAGCCTACCCTGTCTCTATTCTAATAAACAGATCAATAAAAGAATGTACTTTTCCTGCTATCTGGAAAATATCACATATCATACCCTTACACAAAGGAGGTAAGTCTACTGACCTCTCTAACTTCCGTCCCATAGCACTATTATCTCCTCTAGCTAAAATCATGGAAAAATGCATACACAAACAACTACTTAACCATCTCCTCCATAACAACCTACTAGCTATCACTCAACATGGATTTAGGCCTTCACATAGTACCACCACTGCTTTACTTTCTTTTACCAACACTATCAACTGTAACCGTAACAACAATAAACTAACCTCTTCTCTCTTCCTAGACCTATCAAAAGCCTTTGATATGGTAAACCATACACTTCTCTTACACATACTTAAATCCCTTGCCTTACATTCCTCTTCCTTAACCTGGTTTTCATCCTATCTGGAAAACCGCCAACAAGCAGTACTCTGGAAAACTCACTATCTGCTCTACGTCCTATCTCCTTAGGAGTACCACAAGGATCTATACTAGGTCCACTTTTATTTTCTATCTTTATTAATGATCTCCAATCTTCTATTCAAAACACTACCTGTATACAATATGCTGATGATTCTACCATTATTTGTACCGCCCCCTCTCAAACAGAACTCCAGGCACTCACACAAACAACCTTCTCAACCATTGAACAGTGGTTCTCAAATAGATGTCTTCTTCTGAACCCAAAAAAAACCAAACTATTACTCTTTTCACCTACCCACAAATCTACTCAAATAAACTTCACTATTACTACAAGTGATAACACCCACATTTCACCAGACCCTACAACTAAACTGCTTGGTGTTACTATTGATAATAATCTTAACTATGATTGTCACATCAATAACACAATAAAAGCAGTTAATAAAAAGATTGGTTCACTGTACAGAATCAAGCCCTTCCTCACACCTGAAGCACGGACCACCTTAGCCCAATCACATCTTATCTCCAACCTTTTGTATGCTTCCTCTATTTACACTAATCTCTCTAAAAGCAACCTCAGGAAACTGACTACATCCTACCATAATATTGCTCGATTCGCTACAGCATCTCAATCTAGAACTCACCACTGTATAAATTTAAAACATTTACACTGGCTAGAACTTCCTAATAAGCTTATCTATCAACAACTCCTAATAGCACACAAAATCCTATATCAACCATCACAAACACCTGCTCTTAGCAGCCTCCTAACTCCCTATAATAACCTGAAACAACTTCGTTCTTCAGAGAAGCTACAAGTTAACACTACTAAAACTACTAACTCTGCAGGGAATCACCTATTCTCCAACTCAGTTGGTAAAATATGGAATAATCTTCCCTCACACATCTCCTCTCTAGCCACTCTTTCACTCTTCAAGAAACAACTCCTAATACATCTGAACAAATTCTGGCTATGCTCTTGTACCAATCCTGACTAACTACTTCCATCTATCCACTATTATAACTCTCTAGCCATCACTACAATTTTTCTACCTGACTACGAATAACTTAATAGCTCTATAGTTAAAAAAAAAAAAAAAAAAAAAAAATATTTCTTGGTTTAACAACTATGTATTATATATTGAACTTTATAACACCTAACTTTGTACAGAAAGCAGCTAATGCCTTCCTTTTACTTAGGTGTTTTACTTGTCTTATTTTTACACTCGTATTACCTGTACTAAAATCACTGCATTCTTGCTTATTGCCTTTGTAAAATGTGTTATGTTTATTATCTTGTTTGTAACCTTGGAGCTTTTCTCCTCGGGCCTCCACTGAAAATGGACACAAATCCAGCTGGACTAGCCCGGTCAACAAATGTAAAATAAATAAAATGAAATAAAGTACAGGTCAGTATTCATAATCAGCTTAGGCCGCATGGATCAGAATTAGTTGCAGACTCATAGCAGTGAGACTCCGTTTAAGTACAGGTCAGTATTTGTAATCAGCATTTGCCTCATGGCTCAGAATTAGTTACAGACTCATGGTAGTCAGACTCCAGTGTAAGTACAGTTCAGAATTCGTAATCAGCCTAGGCCTCATGGATCAGAATAAGTTACAGACTCATGGTAGTCAGACTCTGGTGTAAGTGCAGGTTAGTATTCGTAATCAGCCTAGGCCTCATGGATCAGAATTAGTTACAGACTCACGACAGTTAGACACCGGTGTACGTACAGGTCAGTATTCATATTCAACCTAGGCCTTATGGATGAGAATTTCTTACAGACTCATGGCAGTCAGACTCCGTTGTAAGTACCGGTTAGTACTCGTATTCATCTTAGGCCTCATGGATCAGAATTAGATACAGACTCATGGCAGTCAGACTCCGGTGTAAGTACAAGTTAGTATTCGTAATCAGCCAAGGCTTCATGGATCAGAATTAGTTACAGACTCATGGAAGTCCGACTCCATTTTAAGTACATTTTAGTATTCATAATCAGCCTAGGTCTCATGGATCAGTATTAGTTACAGACTTATGGCAGTCAGACGGCGGTGTAAGTACAGGTCAGTATTCGTAATCAGCCTAGACCTCATGGATCAGAATTGGTTACAGACTCATGGCAGTCAGATTCCAGTTGAAGTAGAGGTCAGTATTTGTATTCAGCCTAGGCCTCAAGGATCAGAATTAGTTACAGACTCATGGCAGTCCATCCCTGTGTAAGTACAGGTCAATATTCGTAATCAGTGTGTGCCTTATGGATCAGAATTAGTTATAGACTCATGGCAGTCAGATTCCCGTGTAAGTACAGGTCAGGGTTCGTAATCTGCTGAGGCCTCATGGATCAGTATTTGATACAGACTCATGGCAGTCAGACTCCAGTGTAAGTACAGGTCAGTATTCATAAACAGCCTATGCCTCATAGATCAGAATTAGTTACAGATTCATGGCAATCAGATTCCGGTGTAAGTACAGATCAGTATTCCTATTCAGCCTGGGCCTCATGGATCAGAATTAATTACAGATGCATGGCAGTCAGACTCCTGTGTAAGTACATGTCAGTATTCGTAATCAGCCTAGGCCTCAAGGATCAGAATTAGTTACAGACTCATGGCAGTCAGATTCCTGTGTAAGTACAGGTCAGTATTTGTAATCATCCTAGACCTCATCGATCAGTATTAGTAACAGACTCATGGCAGTCAGACTCCGGTGTAAGTACAGGTCAGTATTCATAATCAGCCTATGCGTCATGGATCAGAATTAGTTACAGACTCATGATAGTCCGACTCCGGTGTAAGTACAGGTCAGTATTCATAATCATGCTAGGCCTCATGGATCAAAATTAGATGCAGACTCATGGCATTCAGACTCCGGTGTAAGTACAGGTTAGTATTCATAATCAGCCTAGGCCTCATGGATCAGTATTAGTTACAGACACATGGCAGTCAGACTCTGCTGTAAGTGCAGGTCAATATCAGTAATCAGACTAGGCCTCAAAGATCAGGATTAGTTACAGACACATGGCAGTCAGGCTCCGGTGTAAGTACAGGTCAGTATTCATAATCAGCCTAGGCCTCTTTAATCAGAATTAGTTACAGAGTAATGGCAGTCAGACTCCGATGCAAGTATAGGTGAGTATTCATAATCATCTTAGGCCACATGGATCAGAATTAGTTACAGACTCATGGCAGTCAGATTCCAGTGTAAGTACAGGTCAGTATTCTTAATTAGCCTGTGCCACATAGATCAGTATTACTTACAGACACATGGCAGTCAGACTCCGCTGTAAGTACAGTCAATAGTCATAATCAGCCAAGGCCTCAGGGATCAGAATTAGTCACAGACTCATGGCAGTCAGACTCCGGTGTATGTACAGGCCAGTATTCATAATCAGCTTATACCTTGTGGCTCAGAATTAGTTACAGACTCATAGCAGTCAGACTCCGGTGAAAGTACAGGTCAGTATTTGTAATCAGCCTAGACCTCATGGATTAGTATTTGATACAGACTCATGGCAGTCAGACTGCGGTGTAAGTACTTTTTAGTATTCATAATCAGCCTAGGCCTCATGAACCAGAATTAGATAGAGGCTCATGGCAGTCAGACTCCCGTTTAAGTACATGTCAGTATTCTTAATCAGCCTAGGCCTCATGGATTGGTATTTGATACAGACTCACGGCAGTCAGACTGAGGTGTAAGTACTGGATGTTCATCGTGCATACAGCTGCAGTCATACCATATGGGTTGTCCTGCCATCAGGCGGGTCCGCAGTCGGCCAAATTCCAAAGTCCTGGTCCGGCGTCGGTTGTCGTCACTTCTTCCCTGACATCAGTGTGACAGGGGTATAAAGGAACTAGCCGACGCCATTTTCTTCAGTCTTTCTTGCCGCGCGGTGCCCGAAGCAGAAGCAGTTCGCAAGTGCTGGCCGGCCAGCTTCTGAAATTACGAATATCAGCAAACCAAAGTCTTCTTAAAGCTAAGCACCCCATTGGGGAAACTTTTCTTGCCTCAGACCGATGTCAGACAAAGTTAATAATTGTATTTCTTGTGGGAAGCAAATACCGCATAAGGATTTCCATTCCCTCTGCATTCCTTGCTTAGGCCCAGACCACGTCTCGGCCTGTCACTTTTGTGCCTCTTTTAACAAACGCACTATTAAGCATCGGGCAGAGTTTGCCCAAAACCTTTTTGGCCAAAAATTCAATTACATTATGTCGTCGGACATTCCGACTACGCATTTGACTAAAAAACGCAAAGATAAGGACCGACATTCGAGGTCCGCGGCCTCTACCGACACCAAGCTAAAGCCGACTACAACTGCTCCGGTTCTCAGTGAGGCACCTACACAGCCCCTGACTACCGACGACACTTCTTTGGTGGTACCCTCTGTACCTGAGGTCGCAGGTTCTTCGGCCCACACCATGACTATTGATACTGAAGCCACCCTTGGCAGTGGTGCTCAGACACTAGAAAAATCTACTCCCTCTCATGGCGTTTTCAGACCTTCCTCTTCTTTCTCCATTAAGGCCTTCACTAAGGCCAAGGCTTCCATGCATGCCAGGAAACAATCTTCACAGGGATCCTCTCCAGGCCCCATACCTAAAAAGCAGATGCTCTAAATGGCTGAGGACTTGATTACACTTATCAGGGCTTCTCATCCACCCCCAGGTAAAAGGCCCAGAGTGGAGGAAGAATCCCTCTCCTCAGATCAGGTATCCATAATTTCTGAACATTCTGATGACCAAGAACATTCATACTCCCCCTATGAAGACTCTGATGCAGAGGAATCCATTCCTTCTGTCTCCACCCCTGAGGATTACTCTTTTGGGGAAACTTTAGATACCTTGAGGGAACACTTCCATTGGGAAGGACAAGAGTACTCAGACTCCAAGAAGAGGCTCAGGGATTTTCTCTTGCTTCCGCAGCACAGGCCTCTGGCTATACCCCCTGTTTTATATATCCTGGATGATGTATATTCGGAGTCTTGCCTCAACCCAGATTCCTTACCGCCAGCACCAGTCAAGCCCCAATTTCTTTACAATGCAGATGGACAATAGATGTATGACTGCTGAATCATACACAAATGCACTTTATAAGCACTTACAAGAGTGCATGGATCATGCTATCCCTAATAGAACCAAGATGTTATCCTCCAGACAAAGGAAGCCAGTCTGGTGGTCCTCTGCCATAAACAAACTCTACAACAGAAGAAAGAAACTGTTGCAAAAATAAGTAAAATCCCACGACTGGAGGAACTCCCTGGTCAACCTCGGTAAGAAGCTGAGATCCCTCATAAAATCCTCCAAAGCTAGTTATGAAAACAAAATTGCCACTGACTCTAAAGACAACCACAAAGCATTCTATAGCTATGTCAAGAATCTAAATGGGAACACTCAGATCTGCTCTGAGTTACAGCATAATGGCACTAAATATACAGAACCAACTGATATTGCCAACATCCTAGCAAATAGGTTCAGTGCTAACTTTACCCCCCTCTCACCCCCTAGAGGGCCCATCTCTATACTGGAAGAATGCAAAGTTCCAATAATCACGGCCTCACAGGTAAAAAACACACTCTCCAAAGCCAAGAACACAGCATCCATGGGACCTGACAATATCCCAGGCTGCGTTCTACATGAACTACAGAATGAACTGGCACCCTACCTAAGTACCATGTTCAATCATAGCCTCACCTCAGGCTTTGTTCCCACTGAATGGTGCACCGTGACAGTTATCCCACTCCACAAAGGGGGAGCCACGATGGACCCCGGTAACTACCGCCCCATTAGGATTCCAAGATGGCTGCCGACTAGACTGGTCCCTACTCTTTGAGCTCCTCACAGATTTGTAACATCTTTATTTTTTTACAACTTTGTATCAATATTTTTCCTCAGTTTTTTTCATAAAAAGATTTTATAAATCTTTTTACATACTTCTGGAATATTGTTATCTTTGGAAACTTCATTTTGGGATATATTTTACCTCAGAACAGTCTGTGGAGTTATCTGACTTGGTTACCTGCTGCTTCAGAATCTTCCTGGAACCTGACACTCTGCCCTCAGCATCTTATCTCTGGGTATGGCTACTAAATCTGACTCCATGGAGACCCAGTCTACGAAGGCCAAGTTTTCTTCAGTGCTCTCACCTGAAAAAGATACCAGTTCCAAAAGATTGAGAACATCTAAACAATCTCCTGAAACTTCCAAAGTAAGTAGCAAAGACTTGATTGACTCAAATTTTTACTTAGATGAACTAAAACTAGCATTAAAACCTATACAAAGTGCCATTCAAAACTTCTCAGAGCAATTTGCTGACTTTAGTAAAACTCTAAAGCAAATAAATGACAGAATGGACACTATTGAAAATAGAAACTCAGCTCTAGAGATAAAAATAGACTCATTGGAAAGTGATTTAAAGTTTAAAGATAAAGCTATTTCTGAAATGCAAGCCAAATTGATTGATTTAGAAGCCAGAAGTCGCAGAAACAACATTATTATTCGTGGTTTACCAGAAACTTATGATAACAAAGATTTGTTATCTGTGACTAAAAGTATCTTTGAAGCACTGTTAAACTGTGAAGCATCCTCAAAAAATATAATTGTAGAGAGAGCACACAGAGCTTTATGTGCAAGTCAAGATATTTCTTCACCAAGGATTATATATACTAAATTATTAAACTTCCATGACACTTTTCAAATTCTGCAAGTAGCTAAAAGTAAAAAACAGTTTCTATGGAAATCTCACAAATTATCATTCTCACAGGATTTTCCTTCTCAAATAAAACTAAATAGACAAAAACTTTCTCCCTATTGTGCAGATTTGATAAAAAAGAGGGATAAGATTTCGTATGTCTTATCCAAATACCTTGTCTTTTACATTTAATGAAAAAAGATTTATGTGCACTGATCCAAAGGGAGCAAAAGATATTTTTCTTAAAGTATTCAAAAGGCTTTCGGAATCAGTTTCCTAACTTTTTATTTATCTGCTGGGTACAAATGTGTGGTTATTCTTATGAAAATGATATGTTTCTGTAGACAGAATGTGTCATCTTTTTTTTTCTCAAATTATTCTTGTCAAGAATGTGCACAATATTTATATTGGTACAGTATATTCTTCTTTTTTTTTTTATTCTTTTCCTTTGTAAACAAGGGGCTAAAACATAAAAGGAAAAATGATATTGATTTCAAGGTGATCAAAATTTTCCTACAGGAATATGTAGTCAGGTTTTATATTTAAACAAGCCTTGTAGATTCTTACAGGCTTTGCGATTTAGTACACATGTTCTTGTCTCTTGTTTTTTAACTTAAAGTAATTATAATACTTTATTTAAGCTACAAGTGTTTTGGAGGGAGTTTTTATGTCTCTCGAGCCTGTGTAGAGTGTAAATCTTCTGCTTTCCCCATCAGCTGTTGTCTCGCTTTGTCACGCACCTTCTAGGAAGCTACGGAGCCCAGCAGTGACGTCATCACTCGCAGAGGACACTCGCTAGTGCCGTTTCACAACAGACTACTCAATGAAATGTCTGCAAGCTGAAATACATTAAATTATATGTTTTTATTGTTTTTTTCGCTATATCTGGTATTTGGGCTTACACAGTGGTCTAATGCTTCATTTAAGAAGGCACGCTACGTTCTGGTCATCTGCTGATAACAGAATACTTTCCCGTTTTTCCGTAAGTCTTGTAGCCAAAACAAAGTACAGGATCTGCAACTGATCAAGTCTGGATGCACTGAAAACATCAATAGCATAAAACCTGTGATCGTACAGGTTTGGAATACAACTGTACTGTTGATCAACTACAGTGCTCCCAAAAGTCCTTGGTTTGGCTTTTTTTCAGATTCAAAACCATTATTTTCCTATGTGTATTTCTGGTATAAGGAGCAAAAGAGGAATTCTGTGGGTTGCTGTTGGGAGACAGCAAGCCACGGTTTGGACCTTCAGTGATAACCTAGTTATTTGTAATTTTGAAAATCATTTAATGTAAATTCTTTGCAAATTGAAAATGGTGAATGCTGTGGTGATTGCACATAAAATCAGATTATTACAAATGGAAAGTTTTTGAGGCTTTGAGATAGGGAAAGTGACAACTCTCAAGGCCCAAATAGAATAGTGTGCAGAGCGTAATCCAACTCTCGCTGAAGGCATTTCAGGTCGAGGTGAAGCAAAATGAGGGGAGGTCCTGGGTGCGATACCGCAGCGGAGGCTAATAGCTAGTGGAGCTGTTGGGGCGGTGGGATGGATAGAGTGGGCTTTGATTGGTAGACATGTGGTGTGTATGAGTGTTGGGTGGGCCTGTGTACGGTGGGCGCTTTTGTCGGGATTCACCTTCATCAGATCGTAGTGTACAGAGGCTTCAGTTGGTTAAAATACTTGTACATAACCAATCTTATTTAGGCTAACTGACACACCTACTAAATTCAACAAATCACAGATAGATAAAAAGGAGAAACCAGGAAGTTAGGTATTTTTAAAATTATACCCAATCGGAGGGTTAAAATTGATATTCATCAACCAATCAGTAAAGCTTAAGAAGAGCAGTCACAGGTACAGCTGTTGTTCCATTAAGAAATGACAAGTAAATAAAACTAATGCACCAGTGTAAAACCAGCATGATTTACACTTCACTTCGTGCAGTTGATCTATTCAGTACCAGCGAAAAAATAGATGACACAGTAGCAGGAATCAAATCAGTACAGCCAAGTTAAATAATACAAAACATATGGTGGGGGTGGGTTTCGCCGGGAGCACTCGTCGTGCATAGGTCTGTTTGACATTTTGTTTATGCATTTTGTGTTTGCTGGTTGGGGTTTGTTTTGTTTGTCTTGTTGTTTCGGAGGTTTTATTGGTTGTTGGTTTTTGCCGTGGTGTCGTGTTCAGGATTGCTTCTCGAATAGAATAATGGGTACATTCTGGAAAAATATAGGAGTACACCTAATAAATTTATTGAAGTGCAGTTTCAAAATTGTTGAATAAGGACTTTATTCCACCACAGTGAAATACCAATCCATAAGAACAGTTAAAAAAAACTACTATTCTGACTTACATACTGATCGTTTTGCCATCAATACTTGAAAAGTACTTAGAAAGATTTTTTTTTACAAACTGCTGTCCCTATATAAGTAGGTCCTGTCACCCAAACTTAGTTTCTTTTTCTACCAATGTAATTGAGGCTATGGACAGAGACATACTAGCTGATGTGGTTACTCTGGAATTATCCAAAGCATTTTATTCAGTACCCTATAAAAGTGTATGCGGTTCTTTTTTTTCAAGCTAGAACTCATCAAAAACTGTTTTGTCATGTTTGCTCTCTAAATAGAGTAGGAGGAATATTTCTGTGTTTTTGGAGGGGGATGTACAGGTGGCACCTGCATATATAGTATGCCTTATCCTCACTCACTTTACTTAAGTAAACTAACTCCAGTATCACTCCACTTTTGAAGTAGAGAGCAAACAGGGAAAAATGATCTTTTGACAAGTTGGTTCTCAACTAAAGGACCACTTCCAGAAAGGTTTATTCAGTGTCCTGAGCAGATAAAAAATAACTCCTATATTGTCATCTGAGTTACGAACTGCTTAAGATGTAGAACATTTGAAGTAAATTATCAAGAAGAATTTTCCAACCCATATATAATAACAAGTGGAATTCATAGCTGTTTACCAGGCTAAGGATCACAAGGTCCTTTTTAAGTCTAGTCATGCATCCCAAATCTCTGAATAGTTCTGGTGTGCTCGGTAAGTGTAAGCAGGGGCTTGGAAGGTGATAGATTTGCAAGCAGGGGCCTGGGAGATGAACCATTTCCAGGCTGCCTGCGCCCACTAGACACATAGGTCCCAAGTCAGGGATGAACTTCTTGTTCGCCTTGTTTGTTGCTTCCCGTTTTAGTATGGACACGCTTGTACGGAAGAACTGATGGAATTAGCCTACATAGGACTAGAAACAGCGCTATTACATTTATTTTCAAGGTAAAACTTTTATCTAATGTATATAAACAGGTTACTTTCAAGTAAACATGAACAGATTTCTCATAAGTGGTAAAATAATCTGTTTTTTTTCATATACAATGTGCATAATAAGGAAGTAAAATAAGGGTAATTTAGGTAAATTGTTTTTTCACATTTGAAATATATAGATAAATTGATTAACATTTACATGTTGGGTTTTGTGATATAATAGAAACATGATATTGATGTATATACATATACAGTACAATAATTTTGTCCTCCCATTCAGATTAAATATTTTGTTTGTATAACTTTATGTATGCATGCAGGAGAACTGTAGTGTATATTTTGTGCTAGTTTAAAAATTAACCTGTTATACCTATTTCAGTAAGTAAGATATATTGCATATGACACATTCTCCCAAATGATTAACTTGTTACACTTCAGCACAAACAAAAAGTCATGGAAATGTATGCTGTATTTGTTTTGAAACTTAATTATTGCAGAAGATGCATGCATGGGTGGTATTTGTAGAATGCTTCCAGTGACATGTCATTTGTGTTTGAATAGAAATCAAGTAAAATGCAATTGGTAAAATATATGTAGCATGCAACAAGACAAGTAGAAATTGTGTGCAAGACTCTAGTAATTTTTTTATATATTTTTTAGATGTGTACTAGCAAAGCATGTTTGCTTATGATGTTAAAATACCGATGCAAATACATTCCTAATGTGGTTGATAGTTCAACAGTTTTAAGTTTTTAAATTTCTGGCTATGGAGGGAGACTGCTTATTTTTAGCTGTTTAAGTTTCTGGATACTGCTCTCTTCAACTTAGGAAATATCTCTTCAATATATTATTCATAGTATTACAGTTTTTTATATTTTTTTTGTTTGACTTATTTATTTATTTTAGGACTGATAGCTGAAATGCTATTATTATGGTACAGACATGTCTGGTTTCAGAACCATACTTCATAGGTTTATGCTATGAGCTGATTCTTACTGTCATAGTCATCCACAATACCATTATAGCGCAACACGATGTATCTTACGGTATGATTATTTGCTTAATTTACTCATCTAATTGCTATATATAAAAAATTTCTTACTCAATCAAAACATTACCTACACTAAATACAATCTATATTAGTTTTCCTGAAGGTATCATATGTATGGGATAATGTTAAATCTACCTTCTGTATATTTTCCATACATGGTAATTTATATAAATTTGATCCATATTAATACTTAGTATGTGTTGTTGAGGAATTTCTTTCAACTGTTGTATATTTTACCTAAAATTAGAGCTCGTATACTAAATACGTGAGTAGGGATTAAATATGTGGGACATCTTGAATTTAGTTAGTTATGTAAATATGTTTGATATTATAAAAATGTGTTTTTGTTTAGTTAGGTTTTTATATAAAGTTTTTTATGCTAACCTGATGCAATTGAAATTGATAGTGTTAACCAAAAACACTTATTTGATTCACTTATATTTTTCTTCTCTAGTAGGGGGTGGGTGGATAGGCACCGGGGTATTTGGGAAGGAATATAACAGGGTCTTTAAAATAATTTTCTTGGGAGACATCAAGATACACTATAATAAAGGCAAAGAACTGAGGTTTATAGTTATAAACACATTCTGCCAAACCTTAGGTATATGTTATATATTTATTTTTATTTAACTATATGACCTTAAGTATTGACTCATGGAATGTGAGAGGATTACAAAATAAAAATAAGAGATCCCTACTATTTCATCTTCTATTTAAGTCACAGGCAAATATATGTTTCTTGCAAGAGACACACTTAAATAGAGAAGATTTCGATAAAGAAACAAACAAGAAATGGATTAAGACGATAGTAGCAGCTGGTAACAGTACAAATTCAAGTGGAGTGGCCATTATAATTAAAAATAATTTTCAGGGAACTATTTCTGATATGAAATATGATGTGGATGGAAGGTGGTGTTACATTATCTCCTGTTTCCACAATATTGATAAACCAATTATATTTTTTAATCTTTACGGCCCTTGTGATCAACAACATGTCTTCTTTATACAAATTTATAATATTCTCTCCTCTTTTAAAGACCATTATTTTATTCTAGGGGGGATTGGAATGCTATCATTAATCCAGACACTGATCGCACTAGTAAATCCTCCTCGTACAATTTCCAAGCTTCTATTGCTTTGGAAGAAATAATAATAGATCTCAACCTCATAGATCCTATCTCTCTCATAACACAACATGATAGAAAAGACTTTTTCACATACTACTCAAAATGTTACAAGTCATGGTCAAGATTAGATTTTTTTCTTATTTCCAACTTCCTTACTCATAGGAAAATTAGCTATTCTCTTGAACCCAGATTTTTTTCGGACCATTCTAGAATATCTCTTGGAATTAGTTTGGCTTTAAATACATTAGATACATCTGCATACAGTAGTTGGACACTCAACAATAACTTACTTACAAATGAAGATATTCATAAATCAATAACTGAAATATTGAAAGAAACATATATTAATCTAGGTAAATCAGATATTCCTTTAGATATACAATGGGCTGCATGTAAGGCAACCCTCAGAGGTATATTAATTAACAAAGCATCATATCTTAAAAAACAATATAGAAACAAAGAATTGCAGTTAAAAACAAAAATTCAGATATTAGAAAATCAATACAGAATGTGTCCTAACTCCTCTGCATATGATCTATTGCTAAACTCCCAAAAAGAATTACTGCTTCTACATCAACATAACCTTACCATATCAGAGCAAAGGTTCTTAGCTACATACTCTGAATGGGCACAGGTTCTCTCTAAAGTGCTAGCCAGAATAATTAAAGGTAATCAATCCCTCCCTAGAATTTCGTCACTAAAACATAACAACAAGTTTTATAATACTGATTTGGAAATTATGCAGCTCTTTACATCATTGTTTTCAGAGATATATTCAAAGGACAACAAATCTAGGAGTAAACAACATACAGTGAATTTTGCGTCCTCTATTAAATTTCCTAGGTTAAACGATCAACAAAAGAATACACTTTCTGCCCCGTTGACTATTAAAGAAATATCGGAAGCCATTAGCAGACTTAAGACTAGTAAATCCCCGGGACCAGATGGCTTTACACCCGAATTCTTTAAAACTTACTCATCTGAGCTTTCACCCCTTCTTTTTGAAATTTTTAGTTATATAATGATTTATGGTATATCCGACCTATATTGGAACACCTCAAAAACCATTTTAATATTGAAAAGGGATAAAGAAAAAACTGATCCTAATAATTATAGACCTATTTCTCTGATTAACATTGATATCAAGATTCTAGCTTCCTTACTTGCTTTTAGACTAAAAAAAGTCTTACCATTCTTGATCTCTTCGGAACAGGCGGGCTTTATGTTACATAGACATTCATGGGATAATACCTTGACAATAGATTCTCTTATATACTTTACTAAAAAAGATCCAAACCCATTGTATGCACTGACCCTTGATGCTGCTAAGGCCTTTGATAGAGTCAACTGGAATTTTCTTTTTCACATTATGTCTTGTTTCAATATACCATCTTCATATATAGACTCTATTAAAATGTTATACAAAAATTCTCATACCTTTCTCTATATTAATAAGAAAGTATCCAAAAGCATAAAGATCATTAATGGCACAAAGCAAGGATGCCCGCTATCTCCTTTTTTATTCAATCTATATCTAGAGCCTTTATTATTATATATAACTCAAAATACTTTTCACAAGATTCCTAGAATTCTTAACACTAAAATTTGTTTGTCGGCTTTTGCAGATGACCTAGTAATATATTTTCAAACACCTTGCTCTGACCTTTTAAAACTAATTGGTTCTATTGAAAGATTCTCTGAGGTCTCGGGATATCAGATTAACATTCAAAAAACACTGATTCTCCCCATAAATCCACTTGCTCATAAATCATATTTGTTTCCAGACTCCACTTTCCAGATAGTTCAGAGCTTTAAATATCTGGGGATTCTTATAAATCATAATGGTCTCTCCACTTTTCAAAATAATCTAGCTAAAATATGGTCATCTATTATACTTGATTTAAATAGATGGAAATTGCTTAATTTATCACTTTTATCAAAAACAGCAATAATAAAAATGAACATTCTCCCCAGATTGCTATTTCAATTTAATGCTGTGGATCAGTTGATTCCAAAATCTTTTTTTTTAAAAATTAATAAAGTTCTGGCTATTTTTTTATGGTTTCCCAAATCAGTGAGAATTTCTTACAGTAAATTAATCTCTCCTAAAAATAAAGGAGGACTTGGTCTTCCGAATTTTCATCTTTATTATTTGATCATCTCGGCCAATAAACTATTATCTATTTTGAATATAGATATTGAGAAGTATAATCAATATCCTATCTGGATAAAATTGTGGTATCAACACATATTAACTAAAAAGATCAATCCATTAGCTCTTCCTTTTCTTTCTTTAGATGTCATGAATAAGCTAAAAATTTCAAACTCTTTAAAACAAAAAATTTTTGCTTTCCAAGAACTGATAAAACTTGTCAATCTAGAAAATATATTTCAATTAATGCAACCTATCCATTTAAATCCTAATATTAATTTAGATAATATTTCTTTTAATCTTTCAAATTTTCCCCTGATCAAAGATTTCACCGTTTGGGATTTGATACAATACAAAAATGTCTTAAGGTCAACACTAATTACTTAACCATTTTACGTCAATTGAGAGATATTGTCAATGCTAAGTTCCCATACACTGCAGTAGACAACACAGATATCATTAATTATAAAGCGGTCATACAAGTTCTTACGCTTCCAGTGAAAATGTTATCTAAATCTTATAATCTTATAAATCAGATAATTCATAATACATTATGTCTTTTTTCCAATTATTGGGACAAACACAATCCTCATATATCTATAGATCAGAAACTCTCAGCTATTAAAAATACACTAGAATACTCGCCTTTTAAAAAAACTTTTTTACACTCAACTAATGATTAATAATAATGCATATGTCACACTTTCTAAACTTAACAAATTTGACGCTAATAAATCGGCCTCATGTTCTTGTTGTTCTCATCCTAACGCAGATCTTCTACATATTTTTTGGTCTTGTTATCACTCACATAAACTTTGGACTTCTCTAAAAGTCCGTTTACAGAAAATGGGTTATCATAAATCCACCCTATCATGGGAGACTGCATTACTACACATACCAAATATATATCTTTCCAAATTGGATTCACAAGTACTAATATACATATGCTCACTTATAAAACTTTATATCACCCAAAATTGGCTAGACCGTACCAAATTGAATTGGAATAATTTCAAAACTCTAGCCTGTACATATATTAGTGCGCAGAAAATGATAGTGAGAAGTCCCAAGAAGTCGGTACAAATTAATAAAGCTATAGAAAAGGTGTTACATATTATTTATAGTGTATAGTTGATTACTCTCCTTGTGGAATTCATAGACCTCAGTCTCCCTTATATCTATATACCTGTTTCATTTTAGATCTATATCTATTTTGAAGTATTCTTAGGTTAACATTAGTATAAGTTGTAGATAGTTATTGTATGTTCTCAGACTGCATTGAGATATAAACTTTTATCATACAAAATTGTGTGATCATATACATCTCCTAATATTTCATTTTTTTTCTTTCAATATGTATTTTAATTTTGTTGTTGTTGTATTTTTATTTCAATGTCTGAAAATTCAATAAAAAGTTTTTTGAAAAAAAAAAAAAACTACCGCCCCATTAGCCTGACAAGCCTGGACTGCAAGGCCATGGATCATATCATCATGGAACTCATAAACAAAGACTTTGGTAATCTCCAAACTCTGGACCCCACTCAGTTTGGATTTGTAAAAGGCAGATCATGTCTCCTAAACCTGATTGACTTCTTTGAAGCAGTCACCAAAGCCATAGATGATGGTAAAATTTATTTATTTTATTTTACATTTGTTGACTGGGCTAGTCTAGCTGGATATATGTCCATTTTCAGTAGAGGCCCGGGGAGAGAAGCTCCAAAGTTTGAGATTAATTTAACAATCAGGAAAATAACATGAAAGTAGAAACATAAAACAAAAAGCATTATAACTGTTGTCAAGGTTATAGATTGTAAAAAATACAGTAGTTACAACAAAAAGAGAAAAAACATTTGTGACAAAGATACTGTTACAAATGACATTCAGAACGATTATTAGCATAATGTATTATTTTTTTTTATTTTTTTATTTTTTTGAAAAAGTAGGAAAGGAGAAATAGATCAGTGGATGTAAATAAGAGGTAGATTTTGGGTTATAAGATATGGGTTTTTAGCTCGGTGGCAAGAGCTAGAGTTAGTCAGAATTAGTGCAGGGGCACATCCATTGTGATTTGAGGTGGAGCTTAAGTCTCTTTTTAAACAGAGCTTTTGAGGGAATAGTAGAAAGTTCAAAGGGTAGTAGGTTCCAGTGTTTTCCCACAGTGTTGGAAAAAAGGGAATCACCAGCCTTGTTGTTTGCTCTGTCAATATTTACAAGAAGTTTGTGTGCGGACCTTAGGGATTTTAAGTTGTGGTAGGGTGGATAAGGGTAGATAGTATAGGTATTTTGTCAGGTTGATTGACAATTTGATGGGCTATGGCGAGTTGATTAATTTTAAGTTGCTGTTGAAGTTCAAGCCAGCCAAGTTGCTTTAGATTAGTACAATGGTGGGTTCTGTAAGGGTTACCTGTAGCAAATTTGGCTATGTTGTTGTAGGAGTTTTCTAATTTCAACAGGTTCTTTTTTGACAGGTTAGTGAAAATGGGAGAAGCATAGAGAAGGGGAGATATAAGGTGGGAGTGGGCAATAGTTATTCTAGATTCTGGGGTTAGGAAAGGTTTGATTCTGTAAAGAGAGCCTATTTTTTATTAATGGTTTTCAGAGTGTTGCTTATATGTGTATTGAAGTTAAGGTTGTTGTCTATGGTGATTCCTAATAGTTTGGTAATGGGATCTTGTGATATAGTTGTGCCATTTTTAGATGTTAAGTCTATAAGTGGAGATTTATTGGAGGGTGTAAAGAGAAGGAGTTTAGTTTTTTTGGGTTAAGTAGTAGACAGCATTGTGAAAACCATTCTTCTACAGCGTTAAATATGTGTTGTGTAAGGGAGTGAAGATCTGATACAGATGTGGCTGAGCAGATGAGTGTGGAGCCGTCTGCGTATTGTATGCATGTAGCTTGAGGAACTACTTGGTGGAGGTCATTGATAAATAAAGAAAATAGGAGGGGACCCGATATGGACTCTTGGGGGACTCCAATGTTGACAGGTAGCTGGGAAGATAGAGTGGAGTTCCAGAGTACTGCTTGTTGTCTGTTGTTTAAGTAGGATTTGAACAAGTTAATGGTTTGGGTTTCCAAGGACAAAGATTGAAGTATCTGTATAAGTATTTGGTGGTTGACCATGTCAAAAGCTTTGGACAGATCTAAGAAGAGTGAAGAGGAAAGGGTGTTTTGGTTATGATTTTTGTTGATAGTTTCTGTAAAGGAGAGAAGGGCAGTGGTGGTGCTGTGGAAAGGTCTAAAGCCATGTTGGGTATTAGAAAGTAGGTTGTTTTGGAGAAGATGGTCAAGCAGTTGCTTATGTTTGCTGGGATTTTAGGTAATATTTTTTTTTATCGTTCATTATTGCTTTTTTGGTGTCATTTCTTAGTTATTTGTAGTGTTGGTAGTCTGTTATGTTTTTAGTTAAGCGGGATTTGTTCCAGATCTTATTTCTTAGATGGATTTGAAGCAAAGGAAGAGAAGTTAGCGAGGAAACAATCAGTAAAGTAGGTAGCTACAAGTTGGAAGGCAGGACATGACTGGAGAGGTTTTAGATAGAGGGGAAATCTTATGAAAGAGACAGCTAGGTGGCTACCAACTGAAAGGCACCATGTAAGTATTGAATTGAACAGGTAGGAAGCTTAGTAAATAGATAGAGTATACCAAGGTAGCACAGGGAGAGAGGGAGTGATAGATGGATGGAAGATGGGTGACCTCAGTGGGCAGCTCTGGTATTGTAGTAGAAGTTGTAAGGGAGTCAAAATAGTGTAGGAGACTGGAGAAGGAGACAAATTAAGGTGTGAGGGGGTGAGGAAAGTGACTGGTTGTAAAGGCTGTTTTGTGACTACAGAATGGGGGTAAGGCAGCTGCCTGCTAAGGCTCCCAGTGAGCTTTTGAGACCTGAAACGGTACTAGATAGGGATCTGCTTTACCAGGTAGTTATAGTCCATGACATACTTTTTTCCTTCCTTGATAGAGGGTTCAAAAAACTGGAAACCAGAGGTTGAGACACCTGGACTTGGTTCACACAGCTTATCTAGATCTTGCCAAGGCTTTCAACACCATCCCCCACTCTGGAATTATAGATAAGCTCACTAAACTAGGTATAAATCCCTATGTCATAAGATGGGTTGCCAACTGGCTCATGGACAGAACCCACACTGTGAAAGTAGCGTATTCCAAATCCGACATCAGACCAGTGACAAGTGGAGTACCACAGGGTTCAGTCCTGGGTCCTCTCCTGTTTGGTATCTACTTCTCTGAAGTGCAGGCCAACACAGAAGGTCTTTGGCTAACAAAGTTTGCAGATGACTGCAAACTAGGAGCCATAATCACAACTCCTAATGATGTGGACAAACTACAAAAGGGCCTCACTGAGACAGATACCTGGTGTCAAAGCCATGGCCTGAAGCTCAATGCCAAAAAGTGTATTGTCATCCCCTTTGGTAAAAACTCTGTACCCATGAACTACCACATATCTGGTAGTCTACTTAATGCCAAAAATGTGATAAGAGACCTTGGGACACAGGTGGACAGTAGTCTCTCCTTTGATAATCACATCACCACAGTGGTCAGGAAATTCTTCTACATGGCTCATCTCATCACAAAAGGATTCTCATCCAGAAAAAAGAGGTCATTGTTTCTCTCTACTCATCACTTATTAGACCCATTATAGAGTACAATGCCCCTTTTCGTATGTACCTCACAAGACATGTACAACAACTGGAAAGACCACAGAAATACCTCACAAAGAGAATTACTGGCCTCAAACAGATGCCCTATGCAGACCGTCTCAAAAAACGACAGCTTTACTCCATCGCATATCACCTACACAGGGGCGATCTCTGCCTAACATACAAAGCTATGTCAAACCCAGAGCTGTTGGACATGCTCCACTTAAAGAAATCCCAATCCCTCTGAGCTACACACTCTAGGGACCTTAACCTTGTCACCACAATAAACAGAACATGCTGGAGGGATAGATTCCTGTCCCAGAGACTTCCCATACTCTGGAGCAAACTACCTATCTATGTCAAACAGAGCTCCTCATTAGCACTCTTCAAGAAAAATCTTGATGATTGGATGGGAAATGGGAAATTCACCCCAGGGATCACTTCTGTGGCTCTGCTCGACAGGGGCATAGGAAAATACTTTTCGTGGGTGGCGAAAGCCAGGGTACATTAGCTAGTCTTGTATGGGACCTAGGGCCGATAGCCTAGTACCTACCTATGAACCTATGAACCTATGAACATGTATAGATAGATAGATAGATAGATAGATAGAGAGATAGATAGATAGAATATGTATATACATAAATTATTTAATAGACACATACATATATGGATATATATAGATACATACACATATACAGACAGATATGAATGTCTACAGATATGTATGTATATGAATCTCTCTCTCTCTCTCTCTATATATATATATATATATATATATATATATATATATATATATATACTGAGAGAGGCACATGTGGGCAGATGTATTGCAACAGGTGCCTGGTGACAAAGGCATGGACTGAACACCAGCGTGGATACAGGAGTACCATACCCCATTCCAAAACACTTACACCACTAACCACCACATATGTGGTTGCCTGCCTACTACTGGATGTGTCAGGAGGGAACATGGGAAACAAGTGTACAATAGCCTCCCCTTTGATATTCACAGTGGCACACCAGTCTTGTAATACCTGCACATTGTACGTGTCAGCAGAAATGGTGTGTCAGCCAGTGAAATGTAGGTCACTGTACCCCTCTACACCTCACAATGTCCTACACGGTATGTACCTCCCATGACAACTACAGAAAGGGAGAAGGACACAGTCATACCTAACAAACAGTGATAATGCCCTCAAACACATTACCTATGCAGAGTGACTCACAAAACCACAGATATAGTGCCTCTCAAACTACCTACACAGAGGTTACCACTGCTGGATATACATAGTTAAGTCACACCCATAACAGTTGTCCAACAACTATGGTAACACCTCACAATATCCCCAGCCTAAATGACCTATGTCTGTCATCCTAGGCACCGCAGTAAAGAGCACATGGTGGAGGTACAGGTTCCTATCCACAAATAAGCCATACCCTGGAGTAAACCACCCAGCATTAAGAAGCAAGGCTCCCCATTTGTAGATGTCAGACATACCCCTGTTGAATGTTATGCAGATAGGTAGTATGCCATATGCGTCACCCTGTGTAACTGTTTGACAGGAGCAAGTACAATCACATTACATGTGTCCCAAGGGACAGGGTAGCATAACAGTATGCTGCTGTAGGCCCAGGCTTAATAGCATACTACCTGCCTATGACACAATGCACACCCACATGTACTCATTGCAATACCAACTATGTGAGGTAGAATGAGTGTGCTGCTGACTGTGTGCAAGGTCTGTAATGGTGTGATTGCTCAGCATGACTTTGTGTCTGTCATGGTAGAGTGTGTCCTTGGTGTGAGGCCAGAGAAAGATGTGTCAGGTATTGGGATACAAACATACTACATATGACATATGTTGTGCTCTGGTTCCCTGTATGTGACTGTGGTGTAGGTATGGTTATGGCAACAAAGACTACGGTGCATTACCAGTGACATTTGTACTGTGCATTGCATGCATTGCATGGGTTGACAATGTTCCCCATACATTACCTTGATACAAACCCCCAGTGTGAGGCTGTGCATTGGACCTCAAACAGTGTGCCGACTGCTGGAGTATACTTGTTTGTTGTATGGAGTGTGCCAGGCACTGTCACACAGTTGTCGGCTGAGCACTGATATGTGGTCATTTACATGTGTATCCCCCAATAGACAGACAGATGCTATATATGGCAGTTCAGTGATATTACTACAGTAGAGTTTTATGTGTGCCATATCACTTGCTCACATATTTTTCTTTTCCTTCTAGGGCAATGGTGCACCAGTGCAACACCACATACTCTGCTGCAGAGGAAGAGGAGATACACCAGAGCCTGGTGTGGGATTTTGCCACACTTTTTTCCCGCACCAGCCAGAACCAGCAGGAGAGGGCTGCACTGTGGCAAGACCTTGTCTGTCGGGTAAATGACATAGGCATGCATAACCGGACATATGAGCAGGTACGCCGTCACTGCAGTGATTTAATTAGAAATGTCCGTCAGCGTGTGTCTGATATCCACAGGCAACAGCTTGCCACAGGTGGTGGGGTGGCTATACAACCCCCCTCACCAGACTGAAGGGGCTCCTCCTAAGTGTTGTGGCTCCAGCCCAACAACAACAACATCTGCACACATGTGTAATGATGGAGGCTGGAGCCACCCAGCAGGAGGACTTGGAGCGTGCAGGTAACATGCCATATCTATAGTTGACTGTTGTCTACACTGGTAGTTTATGCATGTGTGAGGTGTGTACTGTGTTTGTAGCTGTTATCCTGGTAATTATTGTGCAAGAGTGATATTCTCAATATCGGCAGTAGACCTGTGAAAGCCAACTGTTGTACTACTGAACTGTATCATACTCACAGTATCAACGGCACAGTTATGCCCACTGACAATAAATATCTTATTTGTGCATGTCCCTCTGGTGTAACAGCAAGGCAGCCAATCCATGCTGGTGAGTGTGCAATAACAATCCTTTAATACTAATGATAATAATAGTAATAATACCCTGAAATGGTATTGCTATGTGTTTGATTGCAGGTGTATTTGTATCTGTGTGTTTGTATTTCATGTACTGAGGAGTGTGAATGTGTGAATGTGTGCATGTGTGAATGTGTGCATGTGTGCATGTGTGCATGTGTGCATGTGTGCATGTGCCCATGTGTGCATGTGCCCATGTGCGCATGTGTGCATGTGTGCATCTGTGGTAACATTGTGTACACATTGAAACTGTGTTTCCTGTCTTCCTCTCACAGGTTCTGGTGCTGTTCTGGTGGTGTGCAGCAGGGAACCTGAATCTGCTACTGGGGATAGTGATAATGATGATACCTGTGCAATAGCACAGGGAGGTGTGCCAGGGTCCGTTGTTGGTCAGCCAATCGACAGTACGCAGCTGTCAACCCCATCAATGCGCACAGTCATCCTGCCAATGCATCCATTGTCACCAATATCCCTAGGTGATGGACAGCATACAATGGGCATTGACCAGGGTATTGTGGTATCAGTGGCACATGCATCCCTTCACAGTAGCCATGGCCAGAGTCCTGACATGGTACCACACAGGCAGATGTCCAGGGGTTCTTGTGGAAGCATCCATGGTTGTACTGCCCATGTCAGACATGCCCACAGAGGTCTTTCAACCTCAGCTATGTTCCGGGCTGTAATACAGGCACAGTCACGTATGGAACAGTACACCAGACAGGGTCTGAGGGAGCTGAGAGCACATCGCACTGCTATGAATGACACTATGCATGACGTTGCGGCTGCCATCCATAATTTCACCAAAGTCATTGACAGACGTTGGGGGGACACATTATATCTGTTCCACAACTACATGTCCATGAACCAGGGCAATGCAGGACAGTTGAGGCATCGATGTGGATGTATGCCAGCAACAGCAGCAGCTGGCAGTCGTCGTGGATGACAACAAACCCACGGCCGCTCCCATAGTGCCAGTACCAGCCCCAGCAATGCTGGGTCTGTGCTGTCATCAGACCGCCCTAGGAGACCACGTGCATGTGGCTCTGGACAGTCCCAACAGGGACATGTCTCCAGTCATCAACTGCTTCTGATGACAGTACCCAGTCTGGCTTAGTACCTGATACTGTCCGTAGCACCCCTGCCAGGCATAGGTACCATGTCCGTGGCCAGAGACAGTGATCTGTATGACCTGGCAGGTACAGTCTGTGGCTGCCCACAAACACCCGTATATGGCAGCCACGAGGTGGAACTGTGTGCATGCATACACACATGCATAATGCTAACACCTAGGGCTAACACATACACCCACACACTGCATCAACATTGCCCCATCTTCTATGGTTGTCCCTCACTAACACACACACACATACATGTCGATTGGTTGTATCAGTGGCAGACTCAGGCATACCAAGTACACACCCTGTGCATATGATGAAACTGTGCCACCTCCTGCAATCTGTAACATCGATGCAGGACCAATTAACATGGTGCTGATGCACAGGGTGACTACATAGAAGTGTAGTAATATTATCATGTTGTCAACTGTACAGTGTAATGATATCATTGTGGGTATATCCCAGCATGCCTGATGCATTAACAGTATGATTGTCATTGTATTGTTTGGTACACCCCTATGAATTACCATAGTGTAATGTCTGCACATCTTTGCATTCTGGTAGTAAGGCTGTAAACAGAAGGCCACCTACATAGGTAGCACAGGGGATAAGAAATTGGAAGTAATTATACTCAGTGATGGACATGTAAACCACAAGATGCATGCAGTAGAACCTCTACTCTGCATGGATAATGTTGATATCTGTGCAGTTGTAGACAACAGGTTCAAGACTCCCAAGAGCACCCTAGCACTACCAGGTTACACCTCATACCATGCTTGACAGCCCCAAAACACATAACTAACTATGACAGGAGGTGAGTCTCATTAAATGTCAGGGATATTGTGGTGGCAGGACAGGTAGCATACATCCTACTAAGTTGGGAACTGCTGATTGAGGGCTCAGTGTCTGTTATTCTAAATGTGTATTAGTTCTGGTTTAAGCACTTGGGCTTCAGGCCAGTTATTTTACATTACGAAGGTTCCTGGTCTGCACTCTTGTGGGAGGAGAGGTTGGACACTGCCTGTCTGAGCTGGGAATTTCTGGCTAAAGGCTTATAGTGCCTGCATATTTGAACTGTTTCTTACTGAAATTGGTACACCTTGCTTGCTGTAGCATAGACTAGATCCATGCCTGCTGAATGTAGCTTTGTTTGTATGCTTGTTTGCTTATTTCCCTGAAACACTAATTCCACCTGAAATGCAGCTTTACAGCACCTCTGTGGATCCCTAGTGACATCTGCATTGCTTACTGTACGTACGTCCTTGTTTCACTTGACAGAAAGTTACTGTTTGTCATTTATGCATTTAAGTTACCTGTAACACATTGCATTTGAGTTACCTGGCACTTGCTCACTAAAGCATTTATATATGCCAGCACTAACAAATTAAAAGCACTACACCCTCACAAACTCACCTTGAGTACCTTGCTCCCCATTGACCCTTTTTGTTGTTAATTATAAAGGAATTCCCAATACTATTCTAGCATGTCCAAAGTTCAGTTGTCAATCTCCTCTCCGGTCCAGCTGGTGAATCTGGGAATCTAGAGGCAATGTTACAACTGCCTCATGTACACAGACAACCCTCACCTCCTCCCAACAAATTCCAACACATGTGAGAGATGCAACCATATAGCCAAACTGCAGGCTAAGCTCTCTCAACTCAGTACTGGCAAAACCTGTCAGGAGGAGAAGGAAACCACAGTCACTACAATTCCAGTCTCACATAGACCTACCACGACAGCAATCCAAGCAAATAAACACACGAAAACATACTTGGAGTCTCTAAATAAAATTCTGCCTAAACAGCAGACACCTCCAAAGTAGACACACAAGCAACCGCTACCCCAGAACAGAACGCGTGCAACACATAGCTCACAAAGCCAGTGTGCCGAACAGTCACATCACGTAAGGCTAAACAACACACCTGCTACACTTGTGATAGGTGCCTCTATTGTCAGGTACACTGACATCCCACTCACCAGGCTGAACAAGGAGAAGGTCACGGTGAGATGCCTGTCGGGCGCTATGATCTGCCACATAACACAAGCACACACGTCACTCCAAGGCATGTACAAATATGACTCAGTCAGTGTCCATGCCAGTGTGAATGACCTGAGACATACCTCCCTGGACTACATGATAAGAGACATAGAGGAGCTCTCTAAGCATGTGGCCCAGACTGGTATGACCCTGACCTTGAGTAGCATCTTACCCTCACCATGAATGATGCCACAATATGTAGACAAGATGATCAATTTCAACAATTGGCTTATGTTTCAGTGTCATTCAAAGGGGATCCAATGCCTGTCAGCCTGTGATGACATGCTCGACAAGCCACGATGCTTTGCTAGGGACGGCTTGCACCTGTCGTCCATGGGCTTTCGGATATTGGCAAAGGCTCTTGCTACCCCCATAGTGCCTTTTCTAGGCAAGGCTCAAAAGACAAGACCACCTCCATAGGTATCACAAGGGATAGGAAACTAATAGTAATGCTACTCAATGCCAGCAGTGTAAACCTCAAGATGCGTGCACTGGAAACTGTCCTTAGCATGGAGAACATCAATATCTGTGCAGTAACAGAATCATGGTTCAAGGCTCCCAAAAGCACCCCAGCACTGGCAGGTTATACCTCATACCATGCTTGTCAGCCCCAAAACTTGCACCGAAACAAAACAATAGGGGGAGTATCAATATTCATCAAAGATACACACACCTCCAGGTTGGTGGCACAGCACGAAGCATCAGAAGCTATCCATGTTCAACTAACAGTGGGTAAGACTGCCTTCCAGTTCATAGCCTGGCACACACCACCCTCCTAAACCCAGGTAACCCACTTGGCCTACTTAAGAATACATGAATATCTGCAGGTGTCTCCAAACAACAATATATTGGGCAGTTTCATTTACCCACACATAGACTGGGAGCATTACTGTAGCTCCAACACACTAGGTGTAAGGTTCCTAGAATCCATACACTCAATTGCTATGGAACAACTTGTTACCACTCCCACAAGAGGGGAAAACATGCTGCACCTGTTCATCACCAACATGTGGACTATATGCTCCAGACCAGAAGTTTATCCCTCGCTGGTAAGATGACACCATAGACTACTCTCACTGTCTATTCACATACCAAATGCAGCCCCTGCACAGAAAACCACAGTCATAAAGTTGTGTAATGCAAATTACATGTATTCACATGAGGCAGGCTTCACACATGGGAACTATTTAAGGTCACAGGTACATATGTCTATGTGGCACACACATACCTCATGTGTGCATTGACATTACTGATATGATCTATGTCATACAATATTAAGAGCAACATCCCACACACATGGACAAACTGTGTGACAAAAACACACTTAGTAAGATTCAAACCACTACCTAACTATGTTACGACACTTGAAAGAGACACATTAGCAGAGTGTGCTATTCACATTACTGGGAGGTCTTCCTTCTCCTACTATACTTATAGGGCGCTGACATCATCAGTGTTTAGAAAGAGGAATGTGCATCATGTAGTGTGTTCTTCTAGTTGCCAAAAGGGACATTTCTTTCACACACACTAACCCCCCTTACCCAAACACACACTGAGCATTTGCAGGATTCAAACCCCTACTTAACTATGTTATGACACTTGAAAGAAATGCATTAGCAGAGCACACTATTCACATTACTGGGAAGTTTTTCTTCTCCTGCTGTACTTATAGGGTGCTGACGTCATCAGTGTTTAGAAAGAGGAATGTGCATCATGTAGTGTGTTCTTCTAGTTGCCAAAAGGGACATTTCTGTCACACAGAATTGCGCACACACTAACCCCCCTCACCCAAACACACACTGAGCATTTGCAGAATTTAAACTCCTACCTAACGATGTTATGACATTTAAGAGAGACACCTTAGCAGAGTGTGCTATTTGCATTACTGAGAGGTTTCTCTTCTCCTGCTATACTTATAGGATGCTGACATCATCATCAGTGTTTAGAAAGAGGAATGTGCATCATTTAGTGTGTTCTTCTAGTTGCTAAAAGGGACATTTCGGTCATACAGAATTACACACACATTAACCCCCCTCACACAAACTGAGCATTTGCATGATTCAAACCCCTAACTAACTATATTATGACACTTGAAAGAAATGCATTAACAGAGCACGCTATTTGCATTATTGGGAGGTTTTCCTTCTCCTGCTGTACTTATAGGGTGCTGACATCATCAGTGTTTAGAAAGAGGAATGTGCATCATGTAGTGTGTTCTTCTAGTTGCCAAAAGGAACATTTCTGTCACCCAGAATTGCACATACGCTAACCCCCCCTCATCCAAACACACACACACTGAGCATTTGCAGGATTCAAACCCCTATCTAACTATATTTTGACACTTGAGAGAGAGAGAGAGAGACGCATTAGCGGAGCACGCTGTTCGAATAACTGTGTATCTATGTTTCTCCTGCAGTATTTATAGGGTGCTGACATCATTATTTATATAGAACTATGTACATCTATTACTATCTGTCAGTTAGGGGGATAGCATATATATGCATTAACAGCCGCCTACTTCAGGGTCAGATATGCACATCAGCGCTGCCAGGTTATGTTTTATACCATGCTTTGTGACCACAGGACCTGTAACACACAACACAACCAGTTCAGACCACCCCTCCCATATCCAGGACACACAGTTTACTTCCCTGGGAACAGTGTAGGATATGAAGGTGTTCACGTACACCATTACAGTGGTTAACATCAGGTACAGGTATATTGTGTGGGGGAACTACTCAGGCCTCAACAACATCACCCTACAGCCACTACAATTTGTGAATCCATGTGCTATGGCAGGACCACTCACTGTGACCACAAGGGGGAATACATATTGGACCTGACCATCTGCAACATGGGGACTGTATGTTCCACACCAGAGGTAGACCACCATTGTTAATATCTGACCATACGCAACCTTCCCTGGACATCCATATCCCATCCCCACCCCCAGGCAAGGAAGTCACTGCAAACAAAGTATTTATCAAAAGCAGACTTTGCACTTGTGAAGACTGGGGTGGAAGACTTCAAAGAACCCATGCTGGGGGATTATACAGGCCACTCTGCATAATCCTTGACAATAGCATTCTATGAGTATCTGGAAGGTTTGCATTGATCATGCTATCCCAAATAAACCCATGACTCTTCCACAACAGGAGACCTGTCTGGTGTACACTAGACATATATAAGCTGTACAACAGAAGAAGGGAGCTAATACATTACAGAGCAATATCCCACAGAGGGAGGATGCCTCTGAACAGTATTGGCATGACACTTCAATCCCTCAAACTCATCACGTCAAAGTGTTGACAGTGAAATTGTCCAGACACTGTAGATAAGGCTCCCCTCAGTCTGTAATTGGCGCCCAATTACTGTTATAATTCCTTGCCAACCGTCTTCCAGCAAACACCAGCCACATGGATGTGACATTGCAAATTCAACCCTTGGGATCTCCACTGTGTCCCTGCTTGATGGAGGCACAGCACACTAGCCTTAAACGGTGCCTTCTGTGACCTACTTTACAAAGGCACAGTAGCCTACTGTACTGGGGAGGCAGATGCCAAGCACACTCTGGCTAAGCTTGTATTCCCTAGGGCAAACAGCCTAATATTGACCTCTACACCCATATGTTTAATTTTCAGATGCACAATATTTGTTGCTGATAAACTGTTTGAAGGTCTTTATTGCCATAGCTTTCCCTGTTTCTATGAACAACTTGTGTATCTGTGGAATATGTTTGAATATGAGAGGGATCCACTATTTAACTTATGTCTCTGTAGTCATTTAACTGTGTGCACTGGGCAGATTGCTGTATTGTGGTTGGTTCCTGGATTAACACATACAAATACCAGATATGTGTGGCCAACTGCTAAACTGAGACATGGCCTAAGTGTGTGAGCATGCCCAGTTCAGGCTTTCCATGGCTTGTTGCCTGACATATGTCTCATTTATCAAAGTGTGCGAGCATGCCCAGTGTGAGCTTTCCATATGTTGAAATCTGCAGTCCACCACATTTGTGGTTCTGTGTGAACTTCAACAATATTTCACATTTATAGTTGTGTGTTGGGAGTCATGTTGTGTACTTACTTCCCAGCTGCTTTGTGTCTGAACCCAACAGGGATTATACTGTGCCTGCAGGGTTTCCATGGGATAGTTTGCATACAGTTGTCAACATCCTTTCATACTGACCAAACACTGTAATATCATATAGTGTACTGGTTCAGTACTTTCACTGTGGTGGACAGTATCCTGGGTTTCAGTCCTATCACTGCTTTAAATATTCATAGTGAGCATACCAGACTGGTTAAGGGCCAGTTGTGCACATATGACCATGTTGCATTTTGTTCGGATATGGACTACTTAAACCAGGCTTGCCCAACATTGGTAGTGTATTCCACAACCTGGGTGGACATTGACAAACACTAGCGATGTGCCCTAGGCCATTTATACTGCTAGTCAGAGAGTGTGTTTGTCCTTCAACACACATTGTAACTGGATTTTGACATGACATATTTCAAGGTTAGTATACTGTGCCTCTGTCTACCCATGACATAACAGTGATACCCAGGGTAAACCTACCATCTCCCATCCACTCATCAAGATTCCTCTTGAGGAGAGTCAATGAGGGACTCTGGCTAACCTGTAGTGGGAGTTTACTCAAGAGTGGAGGGAGCTTCTGGGTTATGGATCAATCACTACAGCATGTCCTATGTATGTCAGTGCTGGGGTTCAGGTCTCTCATGTGCATAGCTCACTGGCATTCGGATTGTGCAAGGTGCAGCATGTTCATTGATTCCAGCTTGGACATGGCTTTATACATCAGGCACAGATTGCCTCTGGGCAGGCAGTATGGCACTGTGTGTAGCTGCAGTTTGTTTAATCAGGCAACACATGGCATCTGTTCGAGCTCTTTGATCCTCCTGGTGAGGTACTTTTGGGGTCTTTCCAGTTGCTGGAGGTGTCTGCTGAGGTACATCCCACAGGGGCCATTGTACTCAATTGTGAGACTGATGAAGGATGACTGAAGAGGCACGATCGATAACCTCCCCTGATCTAGATGTGACTACCTTCATGATTAGGTGGGTATATGGTATGTTTCTGTAACCACTACAGTCACATGGTTGTCAAATGCAAGAAATCTATCAACTTGTGTCCCCAGGTCTCTTATTACTTCTAAAGTACTTAATGGGTTAACACCTATGTGGTAATTGGTGGGAACTTACTGTTTATACACAGGGGATGACTATACACTTTTCTGCAATTAGCTTGATGACATGGCTCTGGCACCAGTTGTCTGTTTCTATGTGGCCCTTTTGTAGGATGCTTGTGTCAGCTGGAGGGTCAGATATGGTGCCCAGTTTGTAGTCCTCTGCAAACTTGTTCAGACACAGTCCTTCCTTGTTGGCCTGTACATATGGGTAATATATACCAAACTAGGGAGGTCCCAGGACCGAGCCTTGTGGGATGCCAGTTGTAGCTGGTTTGTAGTCTGACATGGCTGCAGCATTTCTGACCATGTCAGTTCTGTCCTTGGTCTGGTTTGCAACCCATCTACTGACATAGGGGTTTATATTTAAGCTGGTGAGCTTATCTATAATGAACACGTGGGGTATTGTATGGAAGGCTTTTGCAAGGTCCAGATAGGCTGTGTGGACCACATCCCCTCAACAATGGCCTTGATGACTGTTTCAAATGAGTCAAACATGTTTAAGGGGCAGGATCTGCCCTTAAGAAAGCCACGCTGGGTTGGGTCCACTGTCTGTAGGTCCCCAATATCTTTATTTCTGAGGTCCATGATGATCCTTCCCATAGCTTTGCAGACCAAGCTTGTCAGGATTCTGGGGTGATAGTTTGCAGTATCCATTCAGGCACCACCTTTGTGGAGAGGGACCACTGTTGCTGTACACTGCTCTTTGGGTACATATCCTGTGGTAAGGTTGAAATTGAGCAGTAGTGTTATTTGGCGTTCCATTCTTCTTGGGCTTCATGTTGGACACAGCCCAGGACACCATCTTGTACCATTGATGCTGTGTGTTTTGCTTTGAAGATGCTGGCTGTTACCTCAGCATCTGCAATGTCAGGGAGACAACATTCTGCTGGTATAGATATTTGGCATTTTTGGGGGGGGGTTGCATTGAACCTGTCAGGTTGGATGTTGGCAATGTGTGTGGGTTTGGTGTATTGTTTGTAATATTTGGTAATTCAGAGCATATCTGTGAATTCCCAACAAGGTTCCTACCATCAGTTAAGAAAGCCTTGTGTTTATCCATAGTGTCCTGTACAATTAGTATCTTCATATGTTTATAGGTTCATACAGGCTATCTGCCCTAGGGCATTTATAAGCCTAGCCAGAGTGTGTGTGGCTTTCGCCACCCCTTTCTATTTGAATATTATGCCCATTTAGGGTTTACTTTACTGTGCCTCTGTCTAGATGTGACACAGTGAAGACCCCCAGTGTAAATCTACGATCTCCCATCCACTTGGCAAGATTCCTGTTGAAGAGAGTCAGTGAGGGGCTCTGCCTAACATGGAGTGGGATTCTGTTCCAGAGTGTAGGGAGCCTCTGGGTTATGAATCTGTCCCTCCAGTACATCCTGTTTATTTATGTGTTGAGGTTGACATCTCTCGCTCTTGCAGCTCTGATGGATTTGGATTTTCTGAGGTGGAGCATGTCCATCAATTCTGTATTGGACATGGCCTTGTACATCGGGCATACATCGCTTCTGAGTATGCAGTATGTGACTGCATACAGCTGGGGTGTTGTCAGCCAGGCAGCATATGACAAATGTTTGAGATCCTTTATCCTCTTGGTGAGGTACTTTTGAGGTCTTTCTAACTGCTGCAAGTGTCAGGTAAGGTACATCCCAAATAAGGCATTGTACTCAATTATGGGCCTGATAAGAGAAGAGTATAGGGGCACAATGACCTCTCTTGATGTAGATGTGAATCCTTTCATGATAAGGTGGCCAATATAGGTGGTCTTCTTAGTCACATTGGCAATGTGAGTGTCACATGTGGGGTTACTGCCCACTTGTGTCCCTAGGTCCCTGATTACTTCTTCCATATGTAATGGATTACCACCTATGTGGTGATTTGTGAGTACCTTGTTTGGTATTTGGAGAGACATTCATACTCTCCAGTGTCTTCAGGAAGGCTGAGTGGTGTTCCTGGGTCTGAGAGGGTGGTCTGTAGCATGCTACAAACTGTACAGTGTTTTTTCCTACAGTTAGTTGCACATGGATGGTGTCTGATGCTTCGTGCATTGTCAGTAACCTGGACGTGTGGGTATCTTTGCTCAATATGGATACTCCCCCTCCTTTTGTGGTTTGGTCCAGGTTTTGGGGAAGAAAAGCATGATATGAGGTATAACCTGGTAGTGCTGGGATGCTCTCAGGAACCTTGATGCAGGTTTCCATCACTGCACAGACATCGATGTTGTCCATACTGGGGAGGGCCTCGAGAGCGTGCATCTTGAGGTTTAGACTTCTGGCATTGAGCAGCATTACCCTTATGTTTTCTAGGGAGGTGGGTTTGTCTTTTCAGCCTTGCCTACAAAAGGCACTATGGAGGTGGCAAGAGCCTTAGCCAATATCCAGACGCCCAGGGGTGACAGGTGCAAGCCATCCCTGGCAAAGCAGCATGGCTTGTCAAGCATGACATCCCAAGCAGACACACATTGGATCCCCTTGGACTGACACCAGTAATTGAGCCAATTGTTAAAGCTGATCATTCTGTGTTTGTACTGTGGCATAATTCCTGGTGGGGGTAGGATGCTGCTCAGGATCAGAGTCATACTGGCCTGGCCTACATAATCGGAGAGCTCCTCTATGTCTCTTTTCATGTAGTTCAGGGAGGTACATCTCAGGTCATTCACACCAGCATGGACAATGACTGAGTCATATTTGTACTTGCTTTGGAGTGACCTGCATGCTTGTGTTATGTGGCAGATTGTAGCAGCCTACAGGCAGCTTACTGTACCCTTTTCCTTGTTCAGTCTGGTGAGCGGGTCATCAGTGTGTCTGACTATGGAGTCACCTATTACAAGTGTATCAGGCATGTTGTTTGTCCTTACGGGCTGTGACTGTTTGGCACACCGACTTTGTGTACTATGTGTTGCATGTGCTATGTTTGGGGGTAGTGGTTGCTTGGGTGTCTGCTTTGGAGGCCTCTGTTGATTTGGTGGTTTTTAATTAGAGCCTCCGGGAATGTTTTTGTGTGTTTATGTCTTTGATTTGCAGTTGTGATAGGTCTATGTGAGACTGGGTTTGCGGTGTGTGTGGTTACCTTCTCCTCCTGACTAGTTTAGACAGTACTGAGTTGAAAGAGCTCAGCCTCCAGTTTGGAGAAATGGTTGCATCTCTCACATATATTTGTATTTCTTGGGGGGGGGGTTGTCTGTGTACATGGGGCAGATGTAACATTGCCCAAGATTCACAGATTCAACTTGTTGTAGCTGGCCTTAGTGGATTTTATGAGTGGCCATATTTTATTGCCTTAATACTGATCAGAGATTGCTTCCCTTTTTGGGTTTGCTCTATCATGTACTAGCTTCCTCATTCTCTTGAATGGCTTGGTAATGGCTGGGGTCCACCATGCCAGATGCCTGTGCGTATGGTATTGGGCCTTGGTTTTATTTGGGATTGCATAATCCATGCATTCCTGACAGTGTTCATAGAATGCATTTATAAAGGGTTCTGAGGTGTGGCCCATATTTTCCACAGGCACAGGGCCTTTAATGGATTCCACATCAGTTTGGAGGAGTGCAACATTTCCATTACACATGTTTTTCACTGTGGTTTTCCGGCCAGGGACTGTGGTCAGGATGTGAATATCCAGTGTGATTACTCTATGGTCTGATCTTACAGTGAGGGATACACTTCTCATCTGGCCATAGAGTACCCATGTTGCTGATTATCACATCCAGTATGCTTACCCCTCTTGTGGGAGTGGTACGTTGTTCCTGAGCATTTTGGTTTATGGATTCTAGGAACCTTTGGCCTAGGGTGTTGGAGCTGGAATAATGCTCCCAGTCTATGTTTGAGTATTTTCAGTCACCCAATATAATGTTGTTTGGAGAGCTTGATATTTCCATGTGTTCCAACATAGGACAGGTGCAGTTCCTGGCATTAGGAGGGTAGTCTGTAGCAGGCTACAAACTGGCAGGCAGTCTTAGCCACTGTTACTTGACCATGGATAGTCCATGCTGCTTCTTGTTGTGGTACCAACATGGGGATGTGGTTATCCTTGACAATTATTGCTAGTCACCCTCCTTTTGTAGTTTGTTCCATGTTTTGGGGCTGTAAAGCATGGTATGAGGTGCAACCTGGTAGTGTTAGGGTGCTCTTGTGAGCCTTAACCCAGTTTTCTGTTACAGGACAGATATCAAGATTCTCCATGCTGTGGGGAGTTTAGACTGCATGCATCTTGCAGTTTAGACATCTGGCATTGGGTAGCATTACATCTAGGTTCCTATCCCTTGTGATACCTATGGAGGTGGGTTTGTGTTTTGAGCCTTACCTATTCAGGGCACAGTGGGGGTGACAACAGCTTTTGCCAGTATCCTAAAGGCCAGGACTGTACGCCATCCCTAGCAGGTGGAGCATCGTGTCTTGCTCAGCATGTCATCCCAGGCTGGCACGTATTGGATCCCCTTTGACTAACAGCAATACTTAAGCCAATTATTGTAACTGATCATCTCGTCTTCATATTGTGGCATCATGCTTGGTGAGGGTAGGATGTTAGTCAGGGTCATCAAGTTTGTATATACTACATGGTGTTACATTGCTTAACACATGGCAATCATGCCTCAGGTGGTGCTGCAGGGCTGTCTATGTTGGATGCGCATACTACACTCCCTGTATGTTTGATAGCAGGTTGTGTCAACTTAGGCATCCCTTTTTCTATATGTGTGAGTGAGAGAGAGGTGTAATTTCCTGGGTTTCTACTGAGCCAGTGTATGTGCTATGCTTTGCCTCTTTGCCAAGGCCAAGGCATACTGGGCACACCTCCTTCTGCCTACTGGGGCAGGTCAGGTTGTTCCTCCTCTGAGTTGCGCTCTGCCTGTGATTGGCTTGGCAATGGTGGGGGGCTGTTTGGCCCAGCCCTATGCTGGTCCTGCTGCAGCTGTTTTCGCAGAATCATATTATGTAGCATAGCGCATACCATGACAATTTGGGTACATGTAGTTGGTGAGTACTGCAAGGTTCCACCAGATGTGTCCAGGCACCAGAACCATGACTTGAGCAGCCCAAACACACACTCGATTACATTTCGTGTTTGTGCGTGTGCCTCATTATGGCGTTCTTGTTCAGGTGTGTGTGCATTTCTGATGTGTGTCATTAGCCACGGCTCCAGTGCATAGCCAGCATCCCCCACTAAGTGACCATCTGGGATGTTCCCATTGACAAATGTCTGGTACAGCTGTGTCAAATGCCAGATATGGGAATCATGGTAGCTTCCAGGGCAGCCAGCACACACATTCATTATTATGCCCTGGGCATCACACACAACCTGGCAGTTGATGGAGGGGAAGCCCTTGTGGTTAATGTAGGCCCTACCCCGCTCACCGGCTGGTGCTTTGATGCATATATGCGTGCAGTCTATTGCACCCACTACCTCAGGGTATTCCGCTATTTGCTGGAAGAGACGGATATTGCTGGCCAATACCTCATGGGAATTGGGGAAATATACATGATCACCCACATGTGCTGACATGGCATCCACGAACTGGTGCAGTACCCTGGATGCTGATGCCTGTGATATCCCTATCATATCACCAGTTGGTCTCTGGAAGGTACCTGTTGCTAGTATTCTTAGGCCAACACATACCTTGGTTTCCACTGGGATGGGTTCCCCTCTATTGGTTCTGTGTGTGAGGCGTGGCCTGCACAGCTCAACAATTTGCTGCAGGAGGTCTCTGTCCACTCTATAGCACTCCGCTATCTCCAGCTCATGTAACCCCTGGTAGGTGACCCTGGGCCTGTACACTCTTCTCCGTCTCCTCACTGTGGGTTATCTGGCAGCATTTGCATAGTCACCACCCTCAGCAAGTTGCATATGTCTCCTTATAACAGCTAAGGCAGCCCCTAGCATTTTTGGTCTGAGTGAAGCTTTTTCAGTTTTCACTTCTAATAGCTTACTCCTCTGTTGCAGTGTCTCTTGAGAGAAACATTCTGCACTGTTGTTTGCAGAGTTTTAAGTGCTGGGCTGGGCTACTGTTCTGCCTGTGTAATTGCCTTCTTCTGATTGTTTTCACCTGCTAGCTCTGCTAGTAATCCCTGCTAGCTTCATACTATTTCCCATGCTTCCTTTTTCCCTTCTGTTTCCTCAGGGGGGAGCAATGCGCATATCAGCAAAAACATGCTCACAGTGGCTAACACGCGTGCACACATGCTTAGACGGACTAGAATCTGCTTATTCAGGTTGAAACACATGCACACCAGCACAAACAAGCTTACTGGTGTTTCAACAGGCTCCTACATGCCTATTCTGCCTTAAACACGCGCACTCACGCTTACACGCGTGCCCTCAAGCTTACTTGTGCCTACCAGCGTGCACACACGTGCATGCACACCTAGCAAGAAACTTTGGTGTTATCCATAATGTACACCTTCCATTTCTTGGCTTTCCCATGCCTACTTGTTGACACTCCTCTTTCCATGATGTGTGACTGACAGCTTTCACATGCCACTGTGCTCCGGTGAGCTGCATTCCTTTCATACATTCCCCCCTGTGATGTCACCTATCTCCTACTCTGTTACTCCCCCTTATCCTACTCCTACACTGCACAGAATGTGCTCATTTTCTATGTAACAGTGCGATTCACTATCCTACCACTCATTTACATAGGATTGCCTACTAATGCTTAGTTACGTCTTACACTCCGCTTCCCCCCTTAGCAACCCCTACTCAGTGGCCATGTTGTTTTAGCCTGCTATTCCCTTCTATTGTAAACTCATGCTTTGCATAAACCCACATTTGCGGGTTTAATTTTTTTTTATTTTTCTGTTTTTTTATAGCGCAGCCCATATGCGCGGCACTGCACTACATTTAAACATTTTTATTTTATGTTTGCATCAGGGTATGTTGCCAGTGGCCACATATTTGGCCATTGGCATGCTGCCTGGGACATTTACAACCTTTATTTGGAGCTGACAAGGCTCCATTGTGTTATTTGCAGAATGGTACTCAGTTATCAACAGAGTACATTTCTGCAGATAACACGGCTCTTATACGGGCAGGTTTCTGCCTCCTGGATCACAAAATTACCTCATTTGCATGCCTTTCAGCTGCAAGTGAGGTAATTAGCATATCCACGCCCTGCCTGTGTAAGAGCCGTTTTAGGTGCTTTCTTACACGCACATTCAGGCTGTTCCTGGATCGCGATGGATGCATGGAGTCTTACACTACTCTTAGACTCCATGCAAGCCATCGTGAATCCTGCCCGAGGTATTAATTTCATTCTTTTGAAATTAAAGGGAGATGTATATAAAGATTTCTATGTAATTACAATCCAATTAATTAATTCCAACTCGAAAAAAATGCAGCCTTCACATATGTACCTAAATTATAAAAATTGCAGCCTCCTAATTTCCAAGATTTGTTGTGATGACTAATAAAAATTCTGTATTTATAGGGAAAGCATAACAAATTTAAAAGTAAATTACTGAATTGCTTTAACTGGGCTAATGCTTGTATTATGTATAAACGTTTGGGCACACACATCATTTTTATTAACTGAAATCTATCCTGATAAGAGTTAATTAATTTATTCCACTTAGAAGTTAGTTTGGTAAAGTTTGTCAATACTTTCTCATAATTAGCAGTCCTCATTTTTGCAAAATGTTTTGATAAAAATACCTAGGCATGTTAAAATCTGAGATTCATTGTCAGTAAGATTATTGTGAACCAATTGTATTTTTTATTTATAATAAGATAATTAGATTTGTGAATATTAAAATGAACACTTGATAATTTTTGGCCATCTCATTCAAGAAACGTCTGAATGTAGTAAAGTTAACATTATTTTGTTTGCAAATAGTATATTTTTAGATCATTTGATTCTAGACCATATATTTTTAGATTAAATCTTACAGAAATTATTAATATTTCAATATCTAGAGCAAAAGAAATTGAGGATAAAGGTAATATTATTTTATCTCTCTTTTTATAGAAATATAGTCTGAGGAGAATGGACCCAATTTATCATAAGCTTTATTTGCTTTATACAAATGTCTTGATGGAAAACTCCACTGTTTCATACAGTTAACCCAATTGTTAGGTTTCTTTTCTCCCTACAATATGGTTCCAGCATTGTGTAGGCAACAGAAACCTGCTTGCACTTTTTAAAATGTGCATTTCCTTGCATTGGAGTCAAAGGAAGGGAAAGCCCACCTACTTATTTTAACTCAACTTCTCACATATTTTGCAGAGACATTTGTCTCCACCTGCTTGACATATCATAGACACAGGTAAATCTGTAGTTTAACCTGTCAAGTACTCCTGCCAATCTTAGATGGGCAATATCCTGCTAATGTTCGGAAAACAGCAGCTGATATAAAAAAAAAAAAAGACAGAAAGCAATGGAACTGTTTTCCACTGTTTTTATTGCAGAGGGGAAGAGAACTTAACATTCCCCTTTCATAGCAAAACAAAGAAATTAGATCAATCAGGAGTTTAAAAGCAATTTTCACCTCTTCTGACAAATTTACATAAGCAGCAACATAGTATTGAAATGCTACGTTTGAAATGTTATTCATACTAGTTTATATGTTAAGATACCTTAAATGCAGTATCAAAGATTTCTGTGACAAAGTCAGAAAATATTTTTCTTGTAAAACATAAATGCAGTTACCATTTACAAACCCCCCACGCCCCACACACAGGCCAGAACTGCAGAAAGAGAGTCAAGTGGCAACCCTATCAACTAGGTGCACTGATACTGTTCATGAAAAGTTTTTTTATGCTTTTTTGTGATAACATTCTGGGGGGGGGGTGCATAGCTGGTACACGTAGATCCATTGTAAGTGATTCCCACTGACTTTGAATCAGTCCTTACATTGTTAGAGTGCAGACATAATATACTGCTGAATTTACTTTAATATACATTTACTGTGTGCCCTTGCATTGCATTAAAAACAGTAAGAAAAAAGTAAATCAGAAGTACTTGTATTTAAATATACACACACACACACACACACACACACACACACACACACACACGCACACACACACGCACACACACACAAACACACACAAACACACACACACACACACACACACACACACACACACACACACACACACACACACACACACACTCATATGCTTTTGTATATATGTACTTTACACCTTTACACACATACACACACAGACTATATTTTATATATAAATATATATATATATATATATATATATATATATATATATATATATATGCATGTGTGTGTGTGTGGTGTAACATGTGCATACAATGAATTATTTATAATAACAGTATAGTTAAGCATTATTAATGTATACATTCTAGTAAATGTTGCTCAATGATTTACTTGGTCACAGTCACACATTCGCTATGTGTTGCACATGCAATCTTCGTCAATGTTTTTATGACAGTATTTTTTTTTTCTTTTTATTGCTAAATGCATTTAATAACTGTTATTATCTTTGCCAATGTAGCCTAAATTGTGGCTGAAAAGGGTCCTGGGACCAGTTCACTTTCCTGGTTACCAAAGTATAAATGAATATGAAATAGAAAAAAATGAAGGTGAACATGACAGAAATAATTGAAGAACTAGTAAAGCACATTTTAAGTCTGCATCATTCATGAGAGAGAAAAATCCTCGCACTGAAGGCATTGAAAAGCAGCAGATAGACTAAGTTTAGAGTCCTACTACTTGTCACTTGTAAATGTACAGCAAGGATCATTTACTGCAGTGAGAGTTTTCTCACCTCAGTATGAGAGTGTGGGGGACGATTTGTCAAATCTATTAGCACTATAAAAGCCTCCTCTTATAAAAACCTGTTTTTATCTACTTTCTTTTACTCGAGTAGCTAACAGCTATTTATAATGCATTACTATCAAATGGATGATCGGACTCTGCAATTCACAATAGTCCAAATCAACAATCCATTTGCTAGAATCATAAGATTGAATGCAAAAATGTAGAAATGTACAACAGTGAATGTAACACAGCATTCACTGTTGTGCATTTCTACATTTTCATGCAGATTGCATTATAGTGGGGATTGGAAAATGTACCCTTTCCCTCACTATAGTGCGATCTCGAAGTTTGTATATCTGAGTAGCGGGGGGGATTGCCCTCTCCAAACAAATTCTTTACTGTGCAACGCACAGTACTTCCGTTTGCAGAAGTGTGGTGACTATCTGAATTATGTCAAATTTGAACATACACCAGTTCTGTGTTTGACATTTTTGTCATTTGCTGCAGTGGATTTTCAGTTTTACATTTTGTAGAAATGATAATTCGCTTGCAGTGAAATTGACGAAATGATAGTAAACCATTTCAGAACAAGCTCTGACAGACATGCAAATGAGGCTCAGTCAGATAAATATAGATGCAGCTCTGTTACAGAAGGTGTGTTTAGATTTCAGTGCTTCACATTCCTGCCATTCAAGCTTAATGGCATGATAAAACAGCACCACTTCCTTATGTCTAGCATGAGTCATATAAAGAGGACTTGAAATGTATCTTGGGATGAAGGAATGAAAGCAAGAAAACAAAATCACTCTACCAAGGCAGGCCCATCATCCATCATTTTGAGAGAAATAGATTAAAATTGTAAAAGAAACACTTGGAGTGATTTTGAGACATTAAAATAGCTCAAAACAAAGATATGATGAAAAAAAATTTTGAGTTCTAAGTTGGAGTTTTCCTAAGAAAGGCTCACCCAGACTCTGCTGTAGTTTGCTGTGAGATGAAAGGTTGGTTTGCTTTTTATTTGTTATATTCTGTATTGCTTTATTGCCTTTTTCTATTTTGTATACCGTGATTTGTTTTCTTTACACTGTGTTTTACTTGTATTCTGCTTTTAACTGCATATTAAAACTTGAAAAGCCACCACAGCTCTGTCTCTTGTGAGTCAGACAGAAATTACAACAGGTCAAGTAAGGAGTCACGCATAAGTTAGAAGAGGTTAGTAAAGGTTAATCATCTGTGAACTGAGAGTGTGGAGCAAGGAACTAAATATTCTATTTAAGGGGTAAAATAACACATTTCCAAGCTTTACTGGAAAAGCTCACCCAGAGTCTGCTGCCGTTTGCTGAGAGGGAAAGGTTGGCTTGTTGTATTCTGTATTGCTTTATTGTCTTTTTCTATTGTGTATACTGTGATTTGTTTTCTTTACACTGTGTTTTACTTGTATTCTGCTTTTTACTGCATATTAAAACTTGAAAAGACACCACAGCTCTGTCTCTTGTGAGTCAGACAGACTTTTTCCCACCCTCCCACCCAGTTAGTGTTGTGTTCTTAAACACCACTGTATTTCTACTTGCATGCCCCTTATGCTAATTTGACCATATATCTCATTTCCTCTCTGCTTTCACTGGTTGGTGTAAGTACAAAATTATCAGTTTGTGAAATTACTCCACTTCAACTATTTACATTTATTGGACATCCTACTGTATTCCATAGTACCTGAATAAAAAAGTGACCACCCCCATTCAATCTATCTTGTTGTTTTAAAAATACTGACTCTCCACTAAAACCTAACTTTTTAGACAGGTAAAATTTAAGTTACCTACTTTCACATCTAACTCCTCTAGTGCACACTGCAGTGTTTAGGATAAACCATTTTTTATCTTACCTTTAAGCATCTATTGCAAGACCACCAGTTATTGGTAAGCCCACATTCAGCCCCTCAGTAGTCATATTGGGATTAGTGCTTCTGTTTTCTCCTGGTGAGTGAAGGAGTGCAGTTACATTATTTGCTGGAGACTGCTGATCACCAGAATGCATAATAACTGCTTTATAGCTGACAGCTTGGAATCTGTGCTTCTATACTGATCCTGGTGAGATTAGGAGCAGAGTGCATTGATTCCTGACACTTTCTGGTTGGAGATTGAGTGCTTGTGCTTAACATACCTGATTGGTCTGGTTGCTATATGAGGCATCTACCAGAAAAAGGCTACAAGGGGGCGTGGCCAAGGATGAACACAGGATAGCAGCAGATTTCTTCAGCTCCACCAATTTCATTACACTGATAGGAATTAATTACTTAAAAAGTTAATTTTTGAAGTAATTTTCTTTCTAAATATGTTTGTTTTATATAGTTCTTGAACTATATCTAAAAAAGAAAGGAAATTTTAACAATATTCCTGTCAGAAATCACTTTGGAAATTTTCCTGTCAGTTTATCAGTCTGAAATGAGTTCCAGTAAGACAAATTCTTTTTTTTTTAAAACAGGTTTATTGTTTTAACATACAAGAGAAATATCATAACAATTTTATACAAGTAATTAAAAATAGATATGATTATAACATTCAACAAAACAACTAAAGTATTTACAAAGACATCCACTACAATCAGATCAATTAATTAAACTAAAATACCACGCTATTGAAATTAGGATTTTTTAACAAATTTTGTAAATTATCCCATACAATATAATAAGATGTTTTTCTAGTTGTTCTTGACCTAATTGTGTTTATTTCCATATGGCACACTATATTCATAACATTTTTAAATTCATTGAACGAAGGAGGTGTATCTGAAATCCAATTTCTGGTTATTATTTTCCTAGCCACTGCTAGAATAGACCATAACAAGGGAAGCTTAACCTTTGTAACACTTTGAGGTACAGGTGTGTTGAATAATATAAGAGATTTAGAAATAATGAAATTATCTGTAAAAGAGCCTGCAAAAATTCATTAATTGACTTCCAGTATTCTTTCAATTTTATACAGTCATAAAACATATGAGCCCAGTCAGCATTAATTTCTACATTACATCTCTTACATAGATTATCTTTATTATTTATTTTATTCATCATCAAAGGTGTATAAAAAGATCTATGTAAAAATTTCCATGTAGAAAGTCTCCAGACAATGGAAGACGTAGTTCTATAGGCAGATTCCAATATATATTGTTTATCTTGTTGATTTGGTGGGTCCCCATTAATAGAAGTGAAATAATTCCAGTATGTATCTACACTGTAAAAAGTTTCTTGTCTGATAATTTTATGTATGTATGAAAGTTTACCTTTATTAGAAACTTTATGTTGTAAATTTAATATCAAGTAATCAATCAGTGTTGGAATAGATTCTTTAACTGTTATAGACATTAGATCTATTCTATTAATGAGATGTTGTCTAAAGGTCTGAACCTCTAACCAGCAAGTTTCTCTTAGATCAAATTCTTGTTTTAAAAATCTAGATTTTTAACTTTATTATCAGATATCAACTGATACCAGTACTTTAGATCATTATCTATAGCTAAATGAGTTCCTTCAGAAGTAGATGACAAAAGCATACCCTGAGTATACATTATAGGGAATATAATAAAATTCCATTCCCTATACTTAGGGTGCATGAATATAAAGTTACGATAGCTAATAATAATATTTAATGGGTAACAAACCATATGTTTAGGTGTAATAGGTGAAGTACAAAATTCCTTTAGTAACCATAACATGGAGTTATTTACAATCATATTTTTATGTGTTAAGGAGATTTTCATGAAGTGCATACTAATTAGCTCCCAATAATCTTTCCATTTTGCGACATATGACTGATCTATTAATAAAGTAATAACTTTTACAATAGAAGAGATAGTATATAAATTAAAGTCTGGAAAAGAAATACCCCCTTGAGACCAGCTATTAGTATGTTTCTTTAATGCAATCCTAGGTCTATTAGGTGCCCATAGAAAAATTAACTTTAGTGTATTCAGTTTCTTGATAATTATTTTTGTAGGTGGAAGTATTATTGATTGTATTAAGTATAAAATCTTGGGGAATATTATCATTTTAATAATTGTAAGTCTCTCCTCCATAGTAAAAAAACATATTATTCCAGGTATTAAAGAGATTTTGTATATTAAGAAAACAGGTATTATAATTATTATATATAATTGATTTAATATCTTTAGATAGTATTATACCTAAATAAGTTATCTGACCTGAATTGGGTACGTATTTAGTAAAATCACTAATGAGAATATTTTTTCGTGTTGAATATTAAACCAGAAATACTTTTAAAATTCATCATTTTATCAAATAGAGACTGCATAGAAGAATTAGATCCTGCTGATGTAATTAGAACATCATCTGCAAAAAGTTGAATTTTGGATGTTGTATTTTCATCTATTTCAAAACCCTCTATGTCAGTACTATTTCTGATCAAATTAGCCCAAGGCTCCGTTACTAAAGTGAATAATAGTGGAGAAAGTGGACATCCTTGTTTTGTAACTTTAAAAATGGGTATTTTTTGTGAAACATATGTTCCTACCTTAATATAAGCCAATGTTCCTTTGTATAAATGCTCAATTAGATTTACAAATGCATCTGAGAAGTTTGTGCACTTCAGTAAGGTAAACAGATAGTCCCAACTTACTGAATCAAATGCTGAACTTATATCAAGACTAATAAGTGTTAAATCTTTCTTTTTCCTATTTGCAAAATCAATTAATGTTAAAGTTCTTCTTATATTATCAAAAGTATTTCTATTTACAATGAAACCTGTCTGATTTATATCTATAATGCCGGGGATGATTGTCTTCAATCTATCAGCAAAAATACTCATAAACATTTTATAATCAACATTAAGTAATGAGATGGGCCGATATGAAGTACATCTAGTTGGATCTTTATTAGGTTTTAAAATTGGTGAAATAAATGTATATTGCCAAGATGGAGGGGTTATTAACTCAGTTTGGGCCAAAATAAAAACCTTATGTATTAATGAATATGTACTTTTAGAAAGGATTTTATATATCTCTGGTATAATACCATCATTACCTGGTGCTTTGTTTGATTTAAGCTTATTTATTTGTGTAATAACCTCTGTATATGAAATACTTTTGTCCAACAGTTTAATCTGTTGTTTATTAAGCTTTTTATTCATGTTTGTGGTTATAAACTCCTTTATTTTATCTTTAGGTTCCATGTTAATGTTATTATGGTTAATTTTGTGAAAGTGATTTCTAAATTCATCTAGTATTTCTGGTATACTAGAAACATTCTTCTTTTCCTTAGAGAAAAGATTTCTTTGATATGGTTTTGTTTATTCAACCTTTTGTTTTATTTTTAAGTCTATGTAAGTATTTGGGGCTTATTGAATAAGACAAAACTTGTATTCTCTAAAGTTATTTTAACTTTATGAGTTAAAATTTCTTTGTATTTCTCATTTAGTTTGTTTATTTCTTCAATAACTTTCTTGTCCATAATATTTTCTTTATTATTATGTTTATAAGAGTCTAATTTACTTTGAATATCTAACAATTCCTTATCCCAAGATTTCTTTTTATTATTATACCATCTGATACTTTGTCCATATAGATATGATTTTAAGGCATCCCAAACATAGACAATGGAGACTTCAGGAGTATTATTTGTGTCTAAAAAATGTTTTACTTCTGAAAGTATATAGTCTTTATAGTCTTTTAGTTAAGTTAAGTTAAGTATGCTGGTATCCTTTTGATCTGAACATTATGAGTATTTTTTATCATGAATTCAAAAACAATTGAATTATGATCAGATATAGGACATGAAATGATTTTGGAATTAATTAAATCTGTTACCATCTGGTTAGAAATAAAGACCCTATCTATTTTTGAATAAGTTTTGTATCTGTTAGAAAAAAAGGTGCATGGTAATGATTTTGAATCTATCTGATTATTAATATCATTCAAATGATAAGAATTAGCAAAATCATTGAAATGTTTTGCATTAGATGTAATTCTTCTTTTTCCTCTAGTGGTAGTATCACTTTCATGTAGTATACAATTAAAGTCACCAGCTAAAATAATATCTCCTATAGAGAATGATATGATCTTATCAAGATGATGTTTCACTGTATTAATACCAATTCTAGGTATCCAATATACATTAATTAAAGTGTAAGTCTTCCCATTAACTTGTATTGTAACCATACAAAACATTCCTTTGTCATCCTGATAAGACTTAATGGTTTTAGGAATGGGCATACTTTTATTCCATAAAATAGCCACTCCTCTTTTTTTTCTGCGTGTGCTCTGAACTAACCAATACTGTATATTTGTTTGTGGCTAGTTTATCAATATCTTTTTTCAAGAGATGGGTTTCTTGCAGGACGACTAAGTTGGCCTTATGTAAATTAATGTATCTTATTAGGCTTGCCCTTTTACACGGATTATTCAATCCATTAATGTTTAAAGAAATTCCTTTTAAAGATGTCATTTGGCATTTTTAAAACTTAAGAATCTTATGATCAAAATAACAAATAACAACATAAGTAATGTTACATCTCCTCCTTTAGGTGTACCTTTAAATATAGCTGTATTCATTGAATCTCTTATGGGATTTTGTATAGGATTCAATTTTGTTTGTAGTGACAATGAGTGTACAAAATATATTGTGGATGTCAAAACTATATACATATAACAATGAACAAGTGAAAATAATGTAAGGATTAAACCTTGCATCCAGCCTGGAGTTAAAAACTCCAACTTAGAGTAGTATTTACCACTCAGGTTAACCCCCTACCCTAAGCAGCAGTACCTCAGCTACCACCTTATCAATTTAATACTGGTTATATTTAACTTAAATTAACAGCTTTCAATTCAATTATCTAGCAAGACAAGGCAACACATTTGATAAAATAGCATCATATAAACTAAAATAAACTTTTTTTTTTTTAAAAAACTATTCATACTACTTTATACATCTATGTAATATAATACACTTGTATTCAAATATCATTCAAATAATCTTGATATTAGGAGCCAAGAGGAGAGAGAGAAATAAAAGACATGAAAGAGGGAGAGAGAGTGAAAGAAAGAGAGAGAGAGAGAGAGAGAGAAAAAAAAGGAAGGCATATTTACATATTAATTTATTCAAAGTATGTAAAAATAAGTTCTAACATTCATTTAAATCAAAAACTTTGACTAATATGGTTCAGACATTACATATATTAAGATGCATCTATTTTCTGTCATGTAAATGCAGTCAATAGCTTCCAAAAAAAACCTTGAATTGCTTGTATATGAGCATTTTACTCATACTCATTATTGTCAATAGAATAAAATATTATATTTATAGAAATTGTTATAAATCATACTGCATAGTTATGAAAATTCTCAGAAACACTTGCATTATTGTAAAAAAAGCCATCTGTATTTTGTATGTCTATACTACTGCTTTAAAATATATCACATGACAATTTCTTCCAGAATAGAGTTATAAAGTTATTTATGCTTGTCAGTCAGATGAATTAAATGAGTTATAGTAATGTATATAAAAATCCAAAAGCATACATGCTGTTCCTCTGGCAATAAAACGTCTGGTATATTCAAATCACACTATCAGCAAGAAACAGAACAAGAAGTCCTTAATGTTCCATAAAACTTTTAATGAAAAGAAAAGAGACACAGTGAGCACTTTCACCAATAGGCTTCATCAGACTTATGATACTTAACAGCTTTTCAGATATTTAAAAAGTCTCCCATAGCATCTGATTGGTTGTTTACGACAACGTATAGACTATAACATTATTTAAAGTGCTCAGTGCATAAAATTGAAGTCAAATCAAAAAACCACGAACTATATGTAATGAAAGTTAAAAACATCAATTACAACACAGAATATGATACTATCAAAAGAAGTACATACTCAACTAAAATAACAATAATATACACTCATTCACACATTGTCAAGCTGAGACACAAAACAAATGGCAGGAGAAAACTCTGCTTGACAAATCACTAGAGGTCGGCAATAGTAAAGCTGACTGCCGAAAATATTAAAACATCATTATTATACAAATTAAAACATCAGAAAAACACTTTTAATTCATTAAATCCTGCCATTCTTTGATAGAGAATAATATAAACAACAGAGCAGAACAATGATAGAAAACGGGCGGGATGAATAATCCTGCTTACAAATTAATATGCCTAAGCTACCTATTCCCTCTATGAAGCAAACCGATGCATAAACTGATGTACAAGGGAAATATTGCAGTGGCCTACATGTGAATGGTAAAATGATACAACAAGGGAGAAAATATCTGAGAATGGGGGATAAAATGATATGATGTATGTTCCTACGAAACAACATGTGCCATGAAGATGCACATCAAATGTCTAATAACTAAATTGCAACAAGACCTATGTCATACAACAAACGAAATGGTGTGTAACTATACACATCCCATTTCAGAAAACATCGATGTATATATGGGCTCCCAGACAAAAGTAACAAATCGATTAAAACAAAAGTTAGAATTCAAGATGTTTCTGACAGAACTGGACATAATATAAATCTGTCTATGAGAGAATGTGTACATCAAGGTTTAAAAATCCTTCTACTCTTTAAGAATGGTTTAATCTGTACTTTATCATTGAGTCCAGGTGGCATATCAGATCTTAATCTGATGATCCACCTGGTCTCACATTCCAAGGTCCTATTGATAAGATCTCCTCCTCTAATACCCTGTGCCAACTTCTGTATAACATAGAAGGAGAAAGTATGATCTACCCCCACCTCCTTATGGTGTCTAGAGAGTGCATTAATCTCTGAGCCTATTCTAACTTGATAGTTATGTTCCCTAATATGTTCCCTTAATGTGCGATTCGTCTTCCCAATATAAAAAGAAGGGCAAGACTTACATGAAGCCAAATAAACAACATTTCTAGTCTCACAGTTGGAATGAGTGTTAAAAGAATATTTCCGTGTTGTTTCAGGATGAATAAATTCTGTATCTGTGTTAATGTAGCCACATTGATTACATTTACCACAAGGTAAAGTGTTCATATCACTACAGATATTCACAGCCCTTGTGGAAGTATATTTCGGCTTACATAATAGTCTCTTTAAATTGGGAAGATTCCTGTATGTCATCTTCGGTTTTGGGCCCACTACCTTACTCACTTCCCTGTCTGAGAGGAGTATGTCCCAGTGCTTATGTAAAACATTCACTAAGTCCACACACAAGAGCACATAGATCTATAGCTAATACTAACTCTAACAAAAACTATCCTAGATCAGTTATAGTTAGATTTCTATCATCTTTTGATAAAGAGATGGTTCTTAAATCTGCTTGGGCTAAAGCTCCTGTTAAGATTAATGAGACAACTGTGCATTTTGACAATGACTATTCTTCCTTGGTAATAGCTAAAAGAAAAGTTTTTCTGCCACTAATAAGGGAGCTTAAAAAAGCACAGTTTAAAACATACCTTCTGTTTCCTGCCAAGCTAAAAATCTTCCTTCCTGATGGTCCTAAAATTTTTGATGACTTAGACTCTGCTTTACTGTTTATCAAAAAAAAATAAGATTTTGGATAAAATAGAGGAAATGGAATGGGCTAGTCCTTCATTAAAGAGACTGGCAACTGAAACTTCGTGGAAGACTTCAGAGAAGAAGAAGAGACTAAAAAACAAATGATCTGTTCTATGTTTTTTTTTTTTCTCTCATCATTTTATTTCATTATTAATCTTTTTAAATATAGTTCCTGCATTTCCAGAAAGCCACAGGTATTCTGAAAAAGATTTAATCAAAGTTATTCTCTGTGTGCAAAGAAATGTTTTGTTTCGTAACCAGTCAAAATATCTGAGGAACTAATAACAAGCTATTATTCAATTTGTTTCTCTTTCTGAAAAAGAAGTAAGGTCAGTAATTTGATACATTTTTTTTCCTCCTTTTCTTTGTTTAAACAATGACATTCTATTTAGATTATGTAGTGGGTAAAGGGTGGGGGAGGGCAGGGAGAGAAGAGTAATGAAAATATGATAAATGGAATAATAACATATTTATTCCTTGTAAAAAGTTTGTATGTTCTTCAAATGCTATTCCTAATTATACTTTCTTGATTATACTGCTTATGCTTGTTTGTAAATAATCTGTCATGCTTTAACTAATAATAATTAGAACTAAATAATAGTAAATAATATGTTTTATTTTTAACTCTATTAATATAAACAGTAAGTAATATTCCATTGTATATACTTCTTATAGCTTTCTCTTACATTTTTTTTATTTCTGCTTTACACTCTTTTATTTTCTACTCTCTTTTTATTTTCTTTATTCTTTCTCTTTACTTTTTTTCATATTAATATATAGAAATGCTTTTGATCATATAGACACAGTAAATAATAAGATTTGCATAAAAATTGAGTTGGGACAAAATATTGAGTTTTATTACTTATTAATAACTTTGGGCTTAATTTCACTTACATAGAGGCTGTAATAACCTGTAAAATACATCGCGAAGGTTTTGTCATGTTTAGATGCATTTACACTGCTAAATGAATGTTTGTCACTAGTTTTTAACAAGTTTCCCGCCAAAATGTTAAGGGAGACAATCTGGGATGTGGGCTACCTCATGAACAGTGTTCTCGAGTTGTTTTAAAAGCTTCAACTCTCAGAATTCTCACAGAGAAGCTGAAAGCAGTCCATTTGACCTTTGACCCAGATATCACACTGACACATCACAGATTCAGGAAGAACACTCTACCAGGAAGTAGATCTGATGCAAATGCGACTATGTGAAGGAAAATGAACTCTTTAACATTTAAATGTGAGTTATTTTATATAATTACTTAAATATCTATGTTATAATTCATAAAATATGTCAGTTATAATGATTTTAAATGATGCAGTTTCTTGTAGTAAGTAAATGTCTTATTTTAGAAGGCATAGAAAATGAAACATTTATTCAAGTGTTTTTGAAAATCTACTTGACTGCAGCATACTAATCTGTGTTAAAAACTTATGTTCCAAACATATACATTACAATAACTCATTTAATTCATCTGATTGACAAGCATAAATAACTTTATAACTCTATTCTGGAATAAATTGTCATGTGATATATTTTAAAGCAGTAGTATAGACATACAAAATACAGATGGCTTTTTTTACAATAATGCAAGTGTTTCTGAGAATTTGCATAACTATGCAGTATGATTTATAACAATTTCTATAAATATAATATTTTATTCTATTGACAATAATGAGTATGAGTAAAATGCTCATATACAAGCAGTTCAAGGTTTTTTTTTTGGAAGCTCTTGACTGCATTTACATGACAGAAAATAGATGCATCTTAATATATGTAATGTCTGAACCATATTAGCCAAAGTTTTTGATTTAAATGAATGTTAAAACTTATTTTTACATACTTTGAATAAATTAATATGTAAATATGCCTTCCTTTTTTTTTTCTCTCTCTCTTTCTTTCACTCTCTCTCCCTCTTTCACGTCTTTTATTTCTCTCTCTCCTCTTGGTTCCTAATATCAAGATTATTTGAATGCTATTTGAATACAAGTGTATTATAATACATAGATGTATATAGTAGTATGAATAGTTTTTAAAAAAAAAAAAAGTTTATTTTAGTTTATATGATGCTGTTTTATCAAATGTGTAGTCTTGTCTTGCTAGATAATTGAATTGAAAGCTGTTAATTTAAGTTAAATATAACCAGTATTAAATTGATAAGGTGGTAGCTGAGGTACTGCTGCTTAGGGTAGGGGGTTAACTTGAGTGGTAAATACTACTCTAAGTTGGAGTTTTTAACTCCAGGCTGGATGCAAGGTTTAATCCTTACATTATTTTCACTTGTTCATTGTTATATGTATATAGTTTGACATCCACAATATATTTTGTACACTCATTGTCACTACAAACAAAATTGAATCCTATACAAAATCCCATAAGAGATTCAATAAATACAGCTATATTTAAAGGTACACCTAAAGGAGGAGATGTAACATTACTTATGTTGTTATTTGTTATTTTGATCATAAGATTCTTAAGTTTTAAAAATGCCAAATGACATCTTTAAAAGGAATTTCTTTAAACATTAATGGATTGAATAATCCGTGTAAAAGGGCGAGCCTAATAAGATACATTAATTTACATAAGGCCAACTTAGTCTTCCTGCAAGAAACCCATCTCTTGAAAAAAGATATTGATAAACTAGCCACAAACAAATATACAGTATTGGTTAGTTCAGAGCACACTCAGAAAAAAGGAGGAGTGGCTATTTTATGGAATAAAAGTATGCCCATTCCTAAAACCATTAAATCTTATCAGGATGACAAAGGAATGTTTTGTATGGTTACAATACAAATTAATGGGAAGACTTACACTTTAATTAATGTATATTGGATACCTGGAATTGGTATTAATACAGTGAAACATCATCTTGATAAGATCATATCATTCTCTATAGGAGATATTATTTTAGCTGGTGACTTTAATTGTATACTACATGAAAGTGATACTACCACTATAGGAAAAAGAAGAATTACATCTAATGCAAAACATTTAAATGATTTTGCTAATTCTTATCATTTGAATGATATTAATAATCAGATAGATTCAAAATCATTACCATGCACCTTTTTTTCTAACAGATACAAAACTTATTCAAAAATAGATAGGGTCTTTATTTCTAACAAGATGGTAACAGATTTAATTAATTCCAAAATCATTTCATGTCCTATATCTGATCATAATTAAATTGTTTTTGAATTCATGATAAAAAATACTCATAATGTTCAGATCAAAAGGATACCAGCATACTTAACTCAACTAAAAGACTATAAAGAATATATACTTTCCGAAGTAAAACATTTTTTAGACATACATAATATTCCTGAAGTCTCCATTGTCTATGTTTGGGATGCCTTAAAATCATATCTATATGGACAAAGTATCAGATGGTATAATAATAAAAGGAACTCTTGGGATAAGGAGTTGTTAGATATTCAAAGTAAATTAGACTCTTATAAACATAATAATAAAGAAAATATTATGGACAAGAAAGTTATTGAAGAAATAAACAAACTAAATGAGAAATACAAAGAAATTTTAACTCATAAAGTTTAAATAACTTTAGAGAAATACAAGTTTTTGTCTTATTCAATAAGCCCCAAATAGTTACATAGACTTAAAAATAAAACAAAAAGGTTGAATAAACAAAACCATATCAAAGAAATCTTTTCTCTAAGGAAAAAGAAGAATGTTTCTAGTATACCAGAAATACTAGATGAATTTAGAAATCACTTTCACAAAATTAACCATAATAACATTAACATGGAACCTAAAGATAAAATAAAGGAGTTTATAACCACAAACATGAATAAAAAGCTTAATAAACAACAGATTAAACTATTGGACAAAAGTATTACATATACAGAGGTTATTACACAAATAAATAAGCTTAAATCAAACAAAGCACCGGGTAATGATGGTATTATACCAGAGATATATAAAATCCTTTCTAAAAGTACATATTCATTAATACATAAGGTTTTTATTTTGGCCCAAACTGAGTTAATAACCCCCCCCATCTTGGCAATATACATTTATTTCGCCAATTTTAAAACCTAATAAAGATCCAACTAGATGTACTTCATATCGGCCCATCTCATTACTTAATGTTGTTTATAAAATGTTTATGAGTATTTTTGCTGATAGATTGAAGACAATCATCCCCGGCATTATAGATATAGATCAGACAGGCTTCATTGTAAATAGAAATACTTTTGATAATATAAGAAAAAGGCTACAAGCCTGCAGACCCTTGCAAGATCTGGAACAAGACTGAATCACCAAACAGACAGTGCCCTGCTTCTCTTCTTGGATTGGTACTAACATTTTGCTTCTGGTGAGAGAAGAAACAAAGGAGTATTGTATTCCAGCAGAATGAAGCTGTGAGACCAACATTAGTAGTAGCCAGGCAGTAGCCATTCATGCAGCTCCCATATTTTCATCATTCTTGACAAGCTAATTCTTTATTTTTCAGTAAGTACTGCTTGATATCTTCCTAACTTTAGAATATCTACCTAAATACTTCATCCTTAATTTTTCAGGGTCTACGTATTAGTTTCCCCTCAAGTGTTTGGCAGTGATCTGTACAGACTCAGACACTTTGAGTGACATTTTTCCTGTAAAAGGCTTCAATACTTAATATATTGAGCTCATATCCAAGCATGTCTAAAGGTCAGTTCTCTGTGCTTTCTCCTGTTAACCTGGTGAGCTTGGGCATCCTGAGGCAATGCAGCAACTGTCTCATGTACAAAGACAACCCTCTCCTCTTACCTGCTGACACTATGACTTGTGAGAGATGCACATATATTGCCAAAATGGAAGCCAAGCACCCTCCAGCCAAGACTAGATTAGCCAGTCAAGGGGAGAAAGTTAACACCTGCACCACACCACATTCAACAAATAGACCTCCAGAACTTACACCACCACAATCCTCACATAGTAACAGAAAACACACACCTACTTTCACAGAGGTTCTCAATAAAACTCTGTCCAACAACAGAGACCTATGAGGCAGAAACACAAAGAGCCACCACATCCTTGCACAAACCATGAAACACATATCTCACATAAACAGTGTGCCACTCAACCAAAGCCCACAAGGCAAAACAACTTACCCAATACACTAGTCATAGGTGACTCAGTAGTAAGGCACACTGATGTCCCACTCACTAGGTTGAATAAGGAGAAAGTTATGGTCAGCTGCCTGTCGGGTGCCAGGATCCACCACATAATGCACACACTTTGGTCACTCCACAACAAGTACAAATATGACTCTGTTATTGTCCATGTTGGTGTTAATGACCTGAGATGTACCTCCCTGGACTACATGAAAAGAGACATAGATGAGCTTTTGGATCTTGTAGCCCAGGAAGATATGACCCTAGCTCTGAGAAGCAACCTACTGTCACCCAGAATGATACCACAGTACAAGCAGAAAATGACTGACTTCAACAATTGGCTAAGTTTCTGGTATCATTCTTAGGGAATCCAGTATCTGTCTGCCTAAGATGACATGATCAACAGACCCTTATACTTCACCAGAGATGGCCTGCACCTGTCACACCAGGATTTCCGGATACTGGCCATGGCTCTTGCCACCCCTATAGTGCCTTTTTTAGGCAATATCATGAAGACACAATTACCACCATAACAGCTACAAGCAAACAAAATCTGAGGGTTATGCTACTCAACACTAGAAGTCTAAATCTCAAAATGCACTCACTCAAAGCACTCCTTAAAATGGAGAACATCGACATCTGTGCAGTGATCGAGACCTGGTTCAAGGCTCCAGAGAGCACCCCAGTACCACCAGGCTATAATTCTTACCACACCTTTCGGCCCCAAAACCTGGACTGAAGCACTAATGGTGGTGGTGCCCCCATATTCATAAAAGATATGCACACCTCCAGACTAGTAGCCCAACATAATGCATCAAAGATACTTTAGGTACAACAGCAAAGGGTAAAACTGCAAACCAGGTTGTAGCCTGCTATAGATCTCCCCACAATGTCCCAAGACTCCCACTCCACATTTGTAAACACACTGGAAAATATTAGGGTACAACCCAATACCCTTATATTGTGAGACTTTAACTACTCCTCCATTAACTGGGAAAATTACTTACGTGACAAAACACTTGCTCAACGTTTTCTGGAATTCATTAATTCTGATGCCCTGGACCAACTCATTCTTATCCCCACCAGGGGTAGAAACATCCTTGACCTGGTCATTACTAACATGGGTGACCATTGCTCTACAACAGTAATCAACTCCTCCCTGGTCAGATCTGACCACAAGCTAATCACCATGGATATCCACATCCCACCCTCACCCATCCTAAAGAAAACCACTGTAAAAGACTTCTCCAAAGCCAGTTTTGAGCTTCTAAAAACAGAGGTGGTTAACTTCATGACACCCATGCAAATGGAAAATAGGTGCATGACTGCTGAATCATACACCAATGCACTGTATGAGCACATACACAAGTGCATGGAACAGGCCATACCAAACAGAACTAAGACACTCTCCTCCAAAAAAAGGAAGCCAATCTGGTGGTCCCCCACCATAAACAAACTCTACAACAGAAGGAAAAAACTGTTGCAGAAAAGTGTAAATTCTCAAGACTGGAAAAACTCCCTTGTTAGCCTCAGCTAAAACCGAGATCCATCATCAAATCCTCTAAAGCTAGCTACAAAAACAAAATTATTGTAGATTCTAAA
>NC_056735.1:105350054-105415917 GCF_019279795.1 Protopterus annectens
ACTATTATTAAAGCAAGAAGGAAAAAAGGAAAAGGCAATGGCCAGAAATGGTCATAGTTGTGGACACTGATTGTATTATAATTAATATTTTAATTATAGCCATATTTCTGCCACCCTTGACGATTTTCATTTGTTTTATAAAAGGTATACATACATCCCAGCTCCACCCTTAATTTAGGCAGATTCCTTAACTGAATTGAAATTATTTATCCAGAAGTTAACTCTTGCTGCTTATTTTAACAACATCAATTAGGGTGGGCTACTTCAGCAAAGTAACCATTTCTTTAAAAAGAAGAGATTGCTCAACCCAACTATGCATCCTGTGATACAAGCATTTGAAAAAAGCATGTTTTAATGATTGTTAAAAGCTTGGTGATGAATGTAGATGGATTAAGGAATCTAACCTAAACCCATCAGAAAAATCATTGTTAAAAGGCTATCCTGGTAAACAAACTGCAAATAAATACATTCCCTGAAGAATGATGGATCAATAGGGATCATGAGGCCTGATAAGGGGGTGGTACATTTATCCTTGATGCCATGGAGTATTCTGCAAGCATGTTAGTGATTTTATATGATTCAGATACATATTTACCAGTGCCACAAAATTAAATTTATATTGTGCACAATAATATTGATTTATTTATAAAAGAATTATTACCTGATGGAGGAATTACAGAAGAGGTATATACAACTTTGACTGTGAAAAGGCCCATAATTCCAACTTTATTTGGGATTCCAAAAATTCACAAAGGCATTCATAACTTGAAATGTAGACCGATTATTGCAGCTACTGTGTCCAAACATATCCTCTTGCCAGCTCTGTTGATAGAAAACTAAAACCAGTGTTTAGTACTAAATCCCACCTCTTCAAGGATTCTTGGGACTTTTTGGTGAGGTTAACTCCAATGGTACAGTCAGAAAATGTCAGTTTTCTAACCATTGATATAGTAGATTTGTTTACTTCCATCCCAAGGGAAGAAGGATTGGGGTTATTACATAAGAAGAAATAACGTAGAATCACCAACTAGTAAATCCACAAACACGGTATCGGACCCTTCTTCACAAGAGGTAAAAAATTTTAATAGTAATCTTTAAGCGCGTTCAATTACAATACACTTTTCGTCAGTTTAAAATAATCGACTTCATCAGAAACTGATAAAACAAACAGAACCTTAAAGATTACTATTAAAATTTTTTACCTCTTGTGAAGAAGGGTCCGATACCGTGTTTGTGAGTTATTACATAAGAGCTTGATTGAGTGTCCATTCCTTTCTGCAAATGAGATCCAACTCATGGATCATCATGGATTGGATTGCAATGGTTTTAGATATTAATTTCACTTGCTATGAGGGGGAAATATTTAAATAGATTAGGAGTGTTGCAATGGGTGCACTTTTTGCCCGTATTTATTCTAATTTGATACGACTTGCATAGGAGAAAGATCATGTTTTTAATTCTGAATATTATAAATACCACAAGTTATACCTGAGACATTTGGGTGGTATCTTTGTACTTTGGGAAGGTCTGGAGGAACTTATTAAGGAGTTTGTTAATTATTTAGATAATACAACTACATTTTTTAAATCTACTTGGAGATATAACAACAACAGTATTATAGTAATCTTCATACCCTCATAGCATCCAATGGTAAGAGTTTTGTTTCAAAAATGCATAGAAAACCTGGATTCAGTAACTCATACCTAAATTTTGATAACTCTCATGCCATGAGTTATAAAAAGAGTGCAATAAAAGGACAATGTATTCAAGTGGCCCTGATAACTTCAAAAAAGTAGAAGTGCAAGATGAGATTACAAAGTTAGTAGGTATGTTTTTAGAGAGAGGTTATTCTACACCTGCACCCGTGATGGGTTATGATACAGTTTTTCTTCATGAGTACAAAGAATGTGCAAATAAAATTAATCTATCATTAATAATAATTGGAACATTTTGAAAGCTTGCCCAACATTATTGGAAATCTTAGTCACTAACCCAATTTTGTGTTTAAAACAGCATCTAATTTTAGACAATTGTTGGAATGTACTAACAACTAGAGGGAATATCCACACACTCAGGCACTGCAAAATGTGCTGCATGTAAACAATGTTCATATATGTTGGTTGAAAAGAGCATTGTTTTTGATAATAGCTTACAGAGTAAGATCAAGTTGGCTAAGGCAATTGTAAAACTGTTGGTGTAGTATATATAGCAAAATGCACAACTTCTAACTTCTATGTGGGAGAACTGAATGTGCCTTGCAGAAAAGGATACATGAACATCTTTAGGATATCTGAACAAGTAACACTAATAATGCACTTTATAATCATCCTATTTTTTGTGAGTGACCATATGGTTTTAAATTTGATATTTTAGAGATAGTGATTGTTGTTATGAGGGATGGTGAATGGGAATCCAGGTTACAATTTAAAGAAGTAATGTGCAACTTAGACTAGATATTATTAACCCACCCAGATTAAAAGCTATGGTAACAATAAATTCTGTTTAAAATTATGGGTGGCAAAGGTTAAAGTGAATATATTAATCGAATGATGTTTGGGTGACACACATCCATTAGAGAGTTATAAATTCAGCAAAGGGATGGGGATCCATTATATTTTACAGGATTTTAACCTGTTCCAAGTTAGAATGTTGTATTTATATTTTTTACGTATATTTTACAGAATGTCTTGATTTTTAATGATGTTTAGTGAGGTTCACTTTTATTTAAATGTTATTTTAAATGGTGTTATTTTGTAATGACACTGAGTTTTATACTGAAATATACTGAACTACTGATTCCTGTTGCTTGTCATCTGGCTGTGGATAGCTTTGTGAATCTTCAGTAAGAAGAAAAGGAAGTGGGATAAGTTTCAGAGGAATTGTGTCAGCAACAGAGATTTCAAAAATAATACAATTGGATAGTTTCTCACAGATACAGAACATAATACTAAACTATTCTCGCTGTGAACAAGCACCAACACTTCACTCAGCTCGATGAAGAAATAAATAGAGCTGAGTGAAGTGTTGGTGCTTGTTCACAGTGTGTTCTTTTCTTCAGTTTTTTGTTTGTCAGTTCATTTTCTACTAAACTATTCTCACTAGATGTCTCTGTCTAACTAAAGAATGTCTGTTTACTGACTACTTATTAAGCAAGGCAAACTGATATGTGCTGAGCATCTTAACACAGCAAAAGTCTGATGATGTCTGTCTCACTATCTCTACTGAATGATTGAATCTAACTGACTGTGTGGATGTGTGAGGTCTCTCTCTCTCTCTCTCTATATATATATATATATATATATATATAAATATGTCTCCTGTCAGAGATCTTTCCTATCAGAAATCTTTTCTGCCAGATTCTATGCTGCTGCGAGGATTCCAAAGAGTTCAGCTGGTTAGAGGATGACATCACCTCTGGTCAAGTGACTCTGGTACAATACACACACAGAGCTTTAATAAGATCTGTGGCAGCATCTGCAAGGTATAACACAATTTCAAACTTTCCACACTTCTAGGGTTCTCTGATAAAACATTCACATTTGATCAGGTGCTGCAATACAACCTAATGTACATTTATACATTTTTGATACAGGTAATTTTACAAACATATTTTTAACACCAGCATCTGTACAAATCAGAGGGATAATCAAATGACATAATTTTTTTTTTTTTATTTACAAAAAAACAGCTGGGTGTGCTAGCATATGTACACATGTACTACCCTCCTCTCCCTGGCACAGATCGTACTACCTCATAACACCACATGTAGTATTGGGTAAGGGTGGACTAATGGTGTATTAAATGAGGAATGAGTGACACTAGTGGTAAATCAACATAAAAAAATGAGTAGAGCTTATTAAACTTGTTTTTATCATGTTCGTTTGTGAGATTTTTTAACATTTTCCTAAAGGAAATGTCTTTGAAAAGATAGTGGTGTAGAAACTAGCAAAGGAATACATTTGGTTTCTGTAAGTGTTCCATTAGTCTACTAAACATCGGTTTGGTCTTGATTTATTACAGAAACTAACTATATGAGGAGGTGGTGATTGTATTCTGTGACAAAGGATGGTTTATTTGTAATGCTTGTAGTTATCTTTATTTGCTTTTCATGTTGTATTGCTGTCAGTTGTATGACCTGTTATTTCTTTGTTTGCTTTTCATGTTCTATGGCTGTCAGTTACATGAACAGGTATTTCTTTGTTTACTGTTCACAAGTACTTGGGACTGAATATAACATTTTTTTGTCTTCTCCAAAGGTATGTGGGCTTAACTGCATTTGTTGCAAACCTATATAATTATTTAAGGTCTGGATTATTTAGCTCTGTTTATAGTTATATTGGAATTTAGCTTTGTTTATAGTTATATTGGAATCTTGGAAATGAAATGAATATGGCAATCAGTGTATGACTTCTCACTATTTTTCTACCTTCTTAAACTAGAAGCATCCTCAGCTGTCCTAAGGGACTAAAAGCTCTGCCCCCTACTCAGCATTATGCAACCTTCTGAGGAGTGATCTCTGCTTAACTTTCCTTGATATGAAGGACCCAGCACTCCTTGCACTTATAAACTTAAATAGAACCATTGGTAAAGTAAACCCACAGTTTAGTAGAAATATATTTCACTTGTTGGATAAAGGTCTACATTGTGGTAATAGAAAGCAAAGGGGAGATCTGTTTAAAAGTTATGAACAAATTATGTTAATTAAATGTGGGGGTGAAATCAGCCATATTAAATGGATACTTATGAATAACTGGAAAATAATTGAATATGGCAATATTGCCAAAACACTTTTAGGCAATTGGCCACACTTTGTATACAAAATACAACTTAACAGAGAGAAGATTGAAATGGGGGAATATTAGAGGTGACTACCATATGACCAACAACCTCAGTAGATTTACAAAGAATAGTGCTTCTTGTTACCAGTGTAAGAACATTTTTGAAGGACAGGATTTGAGACTCAAGTCCCACTATAATGAGTTCAAACATTATTATTGTGATTGTAATGCCACAAGTGTGGTATACATAGAGTTTTGTGATTATTGTTGTGGATATTATGTGGGCAAAAAAGAACAAGCTTTAAAAAGAAGAACATATGAACATTGTTACAATATTGGAAGCTTTAATGGTAACAGTGCATTATACACTCTACTAATAATAAGAAATTTTACTTTTTTTCTTCTGGAAAAAGCCCCTTTTAACCCAAGATGGGGTCCATGGCAATACAATCTTGAACATAGGGAGCTCCAATTGCAGATTATATTGAATGCTTGTGCATCTCCTGATCTCAATTATGCTGTTTCTTTAAGCAGTGTAAATAACTCACATGCTTCTAAGTTAAAATATTTTAGCATGTTTTTATGCATTTCACACTTTATAAATGTACGTGAATATTACTTATTGTATGATTTATTGTAAGTTTGAGAATGGATGTTTATTATACAATAATCTGTGCATTTGATTAATGGCTTAATTACTTATAAATTTGAGTTTTTTTATTGGTTAGGAATGGTCACATGATTCTTTCATGTGATTATAATAGTGTCCTGTTTTGTTTTAATGGCAGTTCTGAAGAAGCCCCATTATATTTGTTGACAAAAGTGCTCAATTTCTGTTAATAAATTATTATTTTGTACCACATGGCTCCCCACAGCTTTATTTTATTTTTGTTTTAAGCTAGAGTTGATGATCCCACTTTGGACCAAGTGAAGATCTCAGTTCTTATTGTTTTAGTAGTGTTTTCTTTGAGATTGCTCTTCCCAGCTTGTGGTGCCACGCAATCTAGAATCCTAAACCTGTACTATCACATCAGTAAGACCAGACCACATGACAGATACCTAACCCAATGGGTACCCTATTTCTTGACTAGGCTGCCCCTACCTGTTAAGCAGAATAAGTCCCTAGCAACCTGTAAAAGCAATCTGGATGACTGGATGAGTGATTACATTTTCAGTGGGACATCTGCATCTCCTCCTTGTGTTCGTGTGGTTTTCCTCCTGCTGCTTCATTTTCTCCCACATTCCAAAATCATGCAACAGGTGGATGGGCACTGTAAACTGGCTACAGGTGTGAGTGTGCATGTACATGTACATGTGTGGTATGGCAGAAAAGCCATGGGAGGGCGAGCTATCTGGCAGTATGAACCTTAGCTCTGAATGATTGCCATTGTTGGGGTGACACTGCAATCACATGTGCAAAAATGGGAAAACAGGTTCTGGATGAATGGATGGCTGGATGGATGGCTGGATGGATGGATGGATGGATGGATGGATGGATGGATGGATGGACGGATGGATGGATGGATGGATGGATGGATGGATGGATGGATGGATGGATGGATGGATGGATGGATGGATCTGGGGAAACTCTGCTTAACTAGGGACTTTGTTAGTCTCCCATCAATACTGGGTGGTACAACTGTGCTTCTTCATGTTCTCCTTGGTAATAAGCTTAGCAGGGTTCAACAAACCTTTAAGTATAAAGCAAAAGTTTTTATGTTGTACAATTAGCTGTATACTTAGTTTGTTTTTAAAGTACTAGATGACTACAACTCTAGTTTTCCTTTTTACCTCTTACTACCCTCTCCTGTCACCATATACCTCTCTCCTTATATTGTGGTATTACCAAGTTTAATAAAATGAACTTGTGAACAAACAATAAGATTTATTTATCTATTTAACAATTGTTTACTAGGAAAATCCGAGTTGGAACAAAGACAATTTTCAGCAGAGGCCCAGGGAAAAATGCTCCAGATACATGTCTTTGTAATGTGAGAGGAAACCCACATGAATGTAGGGAGGACATGCAGACTCCACACAGAAGACACCCCCAGACAAGAATTGAACTGGAAAACCTCTTGTAGTGAGGTGGCAACACTACCGCTGCACCACTTTGCTGACAGATTTAGCAGATAATACTATGGATATACTGTGCAGTATCCACTGATTATCTTTACAGTAATCTAGATTGGGTTCCTATCACATAGTCGAACTTTTACAAGTTCGAAGCTCATATAGTCAAGACCATTAGTTTGAATTTGTAAAAGTTTGAGTATTTCAATGGAAATCTCCATAAGTGGAGGTTTCCATTTTGTTCAATGGGGTGCGATCTTGGAGTTGGTATATTTAAGTAGCAGGGGGTGTGGGGGGGTCCTCCTTAAAACAGTTCATTTTGTTTTCCATTATTTTTTTTATTTTTTATTTTTATACATAGTCGAAGTTTTGTAACTTCGAACATAATGGTTTGAATATTACATGTTTGAAGTTATAAGACCTCAACTATGTGATATAGACCCATCTAGATTCCCATGTGTGATCTGCAGCTCTTGTAGAACCCATAGAAGTGAGGCCAGCCATGTAAAAGAGAAGAGCACAAAAAATAGCCATCTGAAAAATGTATGCTGTGAATACTAAATCTTATTTGTATTTTATCTTTTTTTTAGCTATTCCACTACTTGAAAAATGCACATTTTGAATCACCACCAGGTGAAGAGATATTTTTCACTGATAAAGGATATATGACATATGCGTATGACATCATACATTTGCAGATGAATCCAGCAGAACATCTTGAATCTGAAGTTGTAGGTGCATATGACCCCAGAATGCCTGCTGATAAGAACTTTTTCATTAATGATAACAAGATCATATGGAAAGGAGGCTTCAAGCAGGTTGGATATTCTTATTTTTTCATTTCACACGAATTCTTATCACTTCAGAGGGCAACATTTGGCACCAATTTTATAAATTATATTCTTCATATTGAGAGTTAGACAAAAATACAACATTTTAAATATAAATGTCTACCTTATATTAAGAAAGCAGAAGAAAATGGGTCTTTAACAGCAGAAGCCTTCCTTCTAGTTCATATATTTGTCGTGTACTGTCCTGTAGCGGAGTACATGATATAACTTTTTACAAAAAATTTCACCTACCATCATATAACCTCCACCTACCCCATAGGCAATATTTGAACTTGATGGAGAATAAAATCTTTGTAGCAGGCTTTTCAGAGTTCAGTACTTGGTTTTATCTTTCTCAATGGTCATACAGTATTCATGAACATCCTCAGCAGTAAGTAAAACAAAACTTGCATTCATTAATGTGAGAACATAATGAATCCCAGTTAGTCACCATTAGAACATAATGAATCACAGTTAGTAACCATTAGAACATAATGAACCCCAGTAAGTAACCAATAGAACATAATGAATCCCAGTTAGTAACCATTAGAACATAATGAATCCCAGTTAGAAACCATAGGAACATAATGAATCCCAGGTAGTAACCTTTAGAACATAAAGAATCCCAGTTAGACACCATTAGAACATCATGAATCCCAGTTAGTAACCATTAAAAATGAAATGAATCCCAGATAGTAACCATTAAAACTAATGAATCCCAGTTAGTAACCATTCAAACAGAATGAATCCCAGTTAGTAACCATTAGAAAATAATGAATCCCAGTTAGTAACCATTTGAACATAATGAATCCCAGTTAGTAACCATTAGAACATAATGAATCCCAGTTAGTAACCATTAGAACATAATGAATCCCAGTTAGTCACCATTAGAACATAAAGAATCCCAGTTAGTCTCCATTAGAACATAACGCATCCCAGTTGGTCACCATTAGAACATAATGAATCCCAGTTAGTAACCATTAGAACATAATGAATACCAGTTAGTAACCATTAGAACATAATGAATACCATTTAGTAACCATTACAATATAATGAATCTCAGATAGTAACCATTACAACATAATGAATCCCAGTTAGTAACCATTAGAACACAATGAATCCCAGTTAGTAGCCATTAGAACATAATGAGTCCCAGTTAGTAACCATTTGAACATAATGAATCCCAGTTAGACAACATTAGAACATAATGAATCCCAGTTAATAACCATTTGAACATAATGAATCCAGTTAGTAAACATTAGAACATAAAGAATCCCAGTTAGTCACCATTCAAACACAATAAATCCCAGTTAGTAACCATTAGAACATAATGAATCCTAGTTAGTAACCATTTGAACATAATGAATCCCAGTTAGTAACCATTAGAACATAATGAATCCCACTTAGTAACCATTAGAACATAATGAATCCCAGTTAGTAACCATTTGAACATAATGAAACCCAGTTAGTAACCTTTAGAGCATAATGAATCCGTGTTAGTCACCATTAGAACATAATGAGTCCCAGTTAGTAACCATTTGAACATAATGCATCCCAGTTAGTAACCATTAGAACATAATGAATCCCAGTTAGTAACCATTAGAACATAATGAATCCCAGTTAGTAACCATTTGAACATAATGAATCCCAGTTAGTAACCATTAGAACATAATGAATCCCAGTTAGTAACCAATAGAACATAATGAATCCCAGTTAGTAATCATTAGAACATAATGAATCCAAGTTAGTAACCATTAGAACATAATGAATCCCAGTTAGTAACCTGTAGAACATAATGAATCCCAGTTAGTACCCATTAGAACATAATGAATCCCACTTAGTAACCATTAGAACATAATGAATCCCAGTTAGTAACCATTAGTCACCATTAGAACATAATGAATCCCAGTTAGTAACCATTAGAACATAATGAATCCCAGTTAGTAAACATTTGAACATAATGAATCCCAGTTAGTAACCATTTGAACAGAATGAATCCCAATTACCAACCATTAGAACATAATGAATCCCAGTTAGTAACCTGTAGAACATAATGAATCCCAGTTAGTACCCATTAGAACATAATGAATCCCAGTTAGTAACCATTAGAATAAAATGAATCCCAGTTAGTAACCATTAGAACATAATGAATCCCAGTTAGTAACCTGTAGAACATAATGAATCCCAGTTAGTACCCATTAGAACATAATGAATCCCAGTTAGTAACCATTAGAATAAAATGAATCCCAATTAGAAACCATTAGAACATAATTAATCCCAGTTAGTAACTATTAGAAAATAATGAATCCCAGTTAGTAACCATTAGAACATAATGAATCCCAGTTAGTAACCATTAGAACATAATGAATCCCAGTTAGTAACCATTAGAACATAATGAATCCCAGTTAGTAACCATTAGAACATAATGAATCCCAGTTAGTAACCATTAGAACATAATGAATCCCAGTTAGTAACCATTAGAACATAATGAATCCCAGCTAGTAATCATTAGAACATAATGAATCCCAGTTAGTAACCATTAGAACATAATGAATCCCAGTTAGTAACCATTAGAACATAATGAATCCCAGTTAGTAACCATTAGAACATAATGAATCCCAGTTAGTAACCATTAGAATAAAATGAATCCCAGTTAGTAACCATTAGAACATAATTAATCCCAGTTAGTAACCATTAGAACATAATGAATCCCAGTTAGTAACCATTAGAACATAATGAATCCCAGTTAGTAACCATTAGAACATAATGAATCCCAGTTAGCAACCATTAGAACATAATGAATCCCAGTTAGTAACCATTAGAACAGAATGAATCCCAATTACCAACCATTAGAACATAATGAATCCCAGTTAGTAACCATTAGAACATAATGAATCCCAGTTAGTAACCTGTAGAACATAATGAATCCCAGTTAGTACCCATTAGAACATAATGAATCCCAGTTAGTAACCATTAGAATAAAATGAATCCCAATTAGAAACCATTAGAACATAATTAATCCCAGTTAGTAACCTTTAGAACATAATGAATCCCAGTTAGTAACCATTAGAACATAATGAATCCCAGTTAGTAGCCATTAGAACATAATGAATTCCAGTTAGTAACCATTAGAACATAATGAATCCCAATTAGTAACCATTAGAACATAATGAATCCCAGTTAGTAACCATTAGAACATAATGAATCCCAGTTAGTAACCATTAGAACATAATGAATCCCAGTTAGTAACCATTAGAACATAATGAATCCCAGTTAGTAGCCATTAGAACATAATGAATCCCAGTTAGTAACCATTTGAACATAATGAATCCCAGTTAGTAACCATTAGAACATAATGAATCCCAGTTAGTAACCATTAGAACATAATGAATTCCAGTTAGTAACCATATGAACATAATGAATCCCAGTTAGTAACAATTTTAACATAATGAATCCCAGATAGTTGCCATTAGAATATAATGAATCCCAGTTAGAAACCATTAGAACATAATGAATCCCAGATAGTCACCATTCAAACATAATGAACCCCAGTTAGTAAATACTAGAACATAATGAATCCCAGCTAGTAATCATTAGAACATAATGAATCCCAGTTAGTAACCATTAGAACATAATGGATTTCAGTTTGTAATGATTTGAACATAATGAATCCCAGTTAGTAAACATTAGAACATAATGAATCCCAGTTAGTAACCAATAGAACATAATGAATCCAAGTCAGTATCCATTAGAACATAATGAATCCCAGTTAGTAACCATTTGAACAGTTAGTAACCATTATAAGATCCCAGTTTAAAAACATTTGAACATAATGAATCCCAGTTAGTAACCATTTGAACATAATGAATCCCAGTTAGTAACCATTAGAACATAATTAATCCCAGTTAGTAACCATTAGAACATAATGAATCCAAGTCAGTATCCATTAGAACATAATGAATCCCAGTTAGTAACCATTAGAACATAATGAATCCCAGTTAGTAACCATTAGAACATAATGAATCCCAGTTAGTAACCATTAGAACATAATGAATCCCAGTTAGTAACCATTAGAACACAATGAATCCCAGTTAGTAACCATTAGAACATAATGAATCCCAGTTAGTAACCATTAGAACATAATGAATCCCAGTTAGTAACCATTAGAACATAATGAATCCCAGCTAGTAACCATTAGAACATAATGAATCCCAGTTAGTAACTATTAGAACATAATGAATCCCAGTTAGTAACAATTTGAACATAATGAATCCCAGTTAGTAACAATTTGAACATAATGAATCCCAGTAAGTAAACATTAGAACATAATGAATCCCAGTTAGTAACCATTAGAACATAATGAATCCCAGTTAGTAAACATTTGAACATAATGAATCCCAGTTAGTAACCATTTGAACAGAATGAATCCCAATTACCAACCATTAGAACATAATGAATCCCAATTACCAACCATTAGAACATAATGAATCCCAGTTAGTAACCATTAGAACATAATGAATCCCAGTTAGTAACCTGTAGAACATAATGAATCCCAGTTAGTACCCATTAGAACATAATGAATCCCAGTTAGTAACCATTAGAACATAATGAATCCCAGTTAGTAACCATTAGAACATAATGAATCCCACTTAGTAACCATTAGAACATAATGAATCCCAGTTAGAAACCATTAGAACATAATGAATCCTAGTTAGTAACCATTTGAACATAATGAATCCCAGTTAGTAACCATTAGAACATAATGAATCCCACTTAGTAACCATTAGAACATAATGAGTCCCAGTTAGTAACCATTTGAACATAATGCATCCCAGTTAGTAACCATTAGAACATAATGAATCCCAGTTAGTCACCATTCAAACATAATGAATCCCAGTTAGTAACCATTAGAACATAATGAATCCCAGTTAGTAACCATTTGAACATAATGAATCCCAGTTAGTAACCATTTGAACATAATGAATCCCACTTAGTAACCATTAGAACATAATGAATCCCAGTTAGTAACCATTAGAACATAATGAATCACAGTTAGTAACCATTTGAACATAATGAATCCCAGTTAGTAACCATTAGAACATAATGAATCCCAGTTAGTAACCAATAGAACATAATGAATCCCAGTTAGTAATCATTAGAACATAATGAATCCCAGTTAGTAATCATTAGAACATAATGAATCCAAGTTAGTAACCATTAGAACATAATGGCTTTCAGTTAGTAACAATTTGAACATAATGAATCCCAGTAAGTAAACATTAGAACATAATGAATCCCAGTTAGTAACCATTAGAACATAATGAATCCCAGTTAGTAAACATTAGAACATAATGAATCCCAGTTAGTAACCATTAGAACATAATGAATCCCAGTTAGTAACCTGTAGAACATAATGAATCCCAGTTAGTACCCATTAGAACATAATGAATCCCAGTTAGTAACCATTAGAACATAATGAATCCCAGTTAGTAACCATTAGAACATAATGAATCCCAGTTAGTAACCATTTGAACAGAATGAATCCCAATTACTACCATTAGAACATAATGAATCCCAGTTAGTAACCATTAGAACATAATGAATCCCAGTTAGTAACCTTTAGAACATGATGAATCCCAGTTAGTAACCATTAGTACATAATGTATCCCAGTTAGTAACCATTAGTACATAATGTATTCCAGTTAGTTGCCATTAGAATATAATGAATCCCAGTTAGAAACCATTAGAACATAATGAATCCCAGTTAGTAACCATTAGAACATAATGAATCCCAGTTTGTCACCATTAGAACATGATGAATTCCAGTTAGTAACCATTAGAAAATAATGAATCCCAGTTAGTAACCATTTGAACATAATGCATCCCAGTTAGTAACCATTAGAACATAATGAATCCCAGTTAGTCACCATTCAAACATAATGAATCCCAGTTAGTAACCATTAGAACATAATGAATCCCAGTTAGTAATCATTTGAACATAATGAATCCCAGTTAGTAACCATTAGAACATAATGAATCCCAGTTAGTAACCATTAGAAAATAATCAATCCCAGTTAGTAACCATTAGAACATAATGAATCCCAGTTAGTAACCATTAGAACATAATGAATCCCAGTTAGTAACCATTTGAACATAATGAATCCCAGTTAGTAACAGTTTGAACATAATGAATCCCAGATAGTCACCATTAGAACATAATGAATGCCAGTTAGTCACCATTTGAAATGAACGAATCCCAATTAGTAACCATTAGAACATAATGAATCCCAGTTTGTCACCATTAGAACATAATGAATCCCAGTTAGTAACCATTTGAAAATAATGAATCCCAGTTAGTAACCATTACAACGTAATGAATCCCAGATAGTCACCATTCAAACATAATGAATCCCAGTTAGTAAATACTAGAACATAATGAATCCCAGTTAGTAACCATTAGAACATAATGAATCCCAGTTATTAAACATTAGAACATAATGAATTCCAGTTAGTAACCATTAGAACATAATGAATCACAGTTAGTAACCATTAGAACATAACGAATCCCAGTTAATAAACATTTGAACATAATTAATCACAGTTAGTAGCCATTTGAACAGAATGATTCCCAATTACTAACCATTAGAACATAATGAATCCCAGTTAGTAACCATTAGAACATAATGAATCCCAGTTAGTAACCTTTAGAACATATTGAATCCCAGTTAGTAACCATTAGAATATAATGAATCCCAGTTAGTAACCATTAGAATATAATGAATCCCAGATAGAAATCATTAGAACATAATGAATCCCAGTTAGTAACCATTAGAACATAATGAATCCCAGTTCGTCACCATTGGAATATAATGAATCCCAGTTAGTAACCATTAGAAAATAATGAATCCCAGTTAGCAACCATTTGAACATAATGAATCCTAGTGAGTAACCATTAGAACATACTGAATCCCAGTTAGTCACCATTTGAACAGAATGAATCCTAGTTAGTAACCATTAGAACATAATGAATCCCAGTTAGTAACCATTTGAACATAATCAATCCCAGTTAGTAACCATTAGAATATAATGAATCCCTGTTAGTAACCATTAGAACATAAGGAATCCCAGTTAGCAACCATTAGAACATAATGAATCCCAGTTAGTTACCATTAGAACATAAAGAATCTCAGTTAGTAACCATTTGAACATAATGAATTCCAGTTAGTAACCATTAGAACATAATGAATCACAGTTAGTAACCATTAGAACATAACGAATCCCAGTTAATAAACATTTGAACATAATGAATCACAGTTAGTAGCCATTTGAACAGAATGATTCCCAATTACTAACCATTAGAACATAATGAATCCCAGTTAGTAACCATTAGAACATAATGAATCCCAGTTAGTAACCTTTAGAACATATTGAATCCCAGTTAGTAACCATTAGAATATAATGAATCCCAGTTAGTAACCATTAGAATATAATGAATCCCAGATAGAAATCATTAGAACATAATGAATCCCAGTTAGTAACCATTAGAACATAATGAATCCCAGTTCGTCACCATTGGAATATAATGAATCCCAGTTAGTAACCATTAGAAAATAATGAATCCCAGTTAGCAACCATTTGAACATAATGAATCCTAGTGAGTAACCATTAGAACATACTGAATCCCAGTTAGTCACCATTTGAACAGAATGAATCCTAGTTAGTAACCATTAGAACATAATGAATCCCAGTTAGTAACCATTTGAACATAATCAATCCCAGTTAGTAACCATTAGAATATAATGAATCCCTGTTAGTAACCATTAGAACATAAGGAATCCCAGTTAGCAACCATTAGAACATAATGAATCCCAGTTTGTTACCATTAGAACATAAAGAATCTCAGTTAGTAACCATTTGAACGTAATGAATCCCAGTTAGTAACCATTAGACATAATGAATCCCAGTTAGTAACCATTAGAACACAATAAATCCCAGTTAGTAACCATTAGAACATAATGAATCCCAGTTAGTAACCATTAGAAAGTATTGAATCAAAGTTAGTAACCATTAGAACATAATGAATCCCAGTTAGTAACCATTTGAACATACTGAATCCCAGTTAGTAACAATTGGAACATAATGAATCCCAGTTAGTAACCATTAGAACATAATGAATCCCAGTTAGTAATCATTAGAACATAATGAATCCCAATTAGTAACCTTTAGAACATAATGAATCCCATTTAGTAACCATTAGAACATAATGAATCCCAGTTAGTAGCCATTAGAACATAATAAATCCCAATTAGTAACCTTTAGAACATAATGAATCCCAGTTAGTCACCATTAAAACCTAATGAATCCCAGTTAGTAACCATTGGAACATAATGAATCCTAGTTAGTAACCATTAGAACATAATGAATCCCAGTTAGTAACCATTAGAACATAATGAATCCTAGTTAGTAACCATTAGAACATAATGAATCCCAGTTAGTCACCATTATAACATCATGAATCCCAATTAGTCACCATTAGAACATAATGAATCCCAGATAGTAAACATTAGAACATCATGAATCCCAGCTAGTAACCTTTTGAACCTAATGAATCCCAGTTAGTAACCATTTGAACATAAGAAATCCCAGTTAGTCACCATTAGAACATAATGAATCCCAGTTAGTAACCATTAGAACATAATGAATCCCAGTTAGTCACCATTAGAACATAATGAATCCCAGTTAGTAACCTTTAGAATGTAATGAATCCCAGTTAGTAACCATTAGAACATAATGAATCCCAGTTAGTAACCATTAGAATGTAATGAATCCCAGTTAGTAACCATTAGAACATGATGAATCCCAGTTACTAACCATTAGAACATAATGAATCCCAGTTAGTAACCATTACAACATAATGAATCCCAGTTAGTAGCCATTTAAACCTAATGAATCCCAGTTAGTAACCATTAGAGCCTAATGAATCCCAGTTAGTCACCATTAGAACATAATGAATCCCAGTTAGTCACCATTAGAACATAATGAATCCCAGTTAGTAACCACTAGAACCTAATGAATCCCAGTTAGTAAACAATTGAACATAATGAATCCCAGTCAGTAACAATAAGAACTTAATGAATACCAGTTAGTAACCATTTGAACATAATGAATCCCAGTTAGTAACCATTAGAACATAATGAATCCCAGTTAGTAACCATGAATCCCAGTTAGTAACCATTAGACATAATGAATCCCAGTTAGTAACCAATAGAACATAATGAATCCCAGTTAGTAACCATTAGAACATAATGAATCTCAGTTAGTAACCATCTGAACATAATGAATCCCATTTAGTAACAATTAGAACATAATGAATCTCAGTTAGTAACTATTAGAACATAATGAATCCCAGTTAGTTACCATTAGAATGTAATGAATCCCAGTTAGTAACCATTAGAGCATAATGAATCCCAGTTAATAACCTTTGAACACAATGAATCCCAGTTAGTAATCATTAGAACCTAATGAGTCCCAGTTAGTAACCATTTGAGCACATTGAATCCCAGGTAGTAACCATTAGAACATAATGAATCACAGTTAGTAACCATTTGAACATAATGAATCCCAGTTAGTAACCATTAGAACATAATGAATCCCAGTTAGTAACAATTTTAACATAATGAATCCCAGATAGTCACCATTAGAACATAATGAATCCCAGATAGTCACCATTCAAACATAATGAACCCCAGTTAGTAAATACTAGAACATAATGAATCCCAGCTAGTAATCATTAGAACATAATGAATCCCAGTTAGTCACCATTATAACATAATGAATCCCAGTTAGTAAACATTAGAACATAATGAATCCCAGTTAGTAACCAATAGAACATAATGAATCCAAGTCAGTATCCATTAGAACATAATGAATCCCAGTTAGTAACCATTAGAATAAAATGAATCCCAGTTAGTAACCATTAGAACATAATGAATCCCAGTTAGTAACCATTAGAACATAATGAATCCCAGTTAGTCACCATTAGAACATAATGAATCTCAGTTAGTAACCATTAGAACATAATGAATCCCAGTTAGTAACCATGAGAACATAATGAATCCCAGTTAGTAACCATTAGAACATAATGAATCCCAGTTAGTCACCATTAGAACATAATGAATCCCTGTTAGTCACCATTAAAACGTAATAAATCCCAGTTAGTAACCATTAGAACCTAATGAATCCCAGTTAGTAAGCATTTGAACATAATGAGTCCCAGTAAGTAACCATTACAACCTATTGAATCCCAGTTAGTAACCATTAGAATATAATGTATCCCAGTTAGTAACCATTAGAACATAATGAACCCTGTTAGTAACCATTACAAGATAATTAATCCCAGTTAGTAACCATTTGAACATAATGAATCCCAGTTTGTAACCATTTGAGCATAATAAATCCCAGTCAGTAACCATTAGAACATAATGAATGCCAGTTAGTAACCATTAGAACATAATGAAACCCAGTTAGTAACCATTACAACATAATGAATCCCAGTTAGTAACCATTAGAACATAATGAATCCCAGTTAGTGACCTTTAGAACGTAATGAATCCCAGTTAGTAACCATTAGAACGTAACGAATGCCAGTTAGTAACCATTAGAATGTAATAAATCCCAGTTAGTAACCATTAGAACGTAATGAATCACAGTTACTAACCATTAGAACCTAATGAATCCCAGTTACTAACCATTAGAATCTAATGAATCCCAGTTAGTCACCATAAAACCATGATGAATCCCAGTTAGTAACCATTAGAACATAATGAATCCCAGTTAGTAACCTTTAGAACGTAATTAATCCCAGTTAGTAACCATTAGAACATAATGAATCCCAGTTAGTAACCATTAGAACATAATAAATCCCAGTTAGTCACCATTAGAACATAATGAATCCCAGTTAGTCACCATTAGAACATAACGAATCCCAGTTTCTCACCATTAGAACATAATGAATCCCAGTTAGTAATAATTAGAACATAATGAATCCCAGTTAGTAACCTTTAGAACATAATGAATCCCATTTAGTAACCATTAGAACATAATGAATCCCAGTTAGTAGCCATTAGAACGTAATGAATCCCAGTTAGTAAAGATTAGAAAGTAATGAATCCCATTTAGTAAGCACTAGAATGTAATGAATCCCAGTTAGTAACCATTAGAACGTAATAAATTCCAGTTAGTAACCATTAGAACATAATGAATCGCAGTTAGTCACCATTAGAACCTAATGAATCCCAGTTAGTAACCATTTGAACATAATGAATCCTAGTTAGTAACCATTAGAACATAATGAATCCCAGTTAGTAACCATTAGAACATAATGAATCCTAGTTAGTAACCATTAGAACATAATGAATCCCAGTTAGTCACCATTATAACATCATGAATCCCAATTAGTCACCATTAGAACATAATGAATCCCAGTTAGTAAACATTAGAACATAATGAATCCCAGTTAGCAACCTTTTGAACATAATTAATCCCAGTTAGTAACCATTTGAACATAATAAATCCCAGTTAATAAACATTAGAACATAATGAATCCCAGTTAGTAACCAATAGAACATAATGAATCCCAGTCAGTAACCATTAGAACATAATGAATCCCAGTTAGTAACCATTTGAACAGAATGAATCCCAATTACCAACCATTAGAACATAATGAATCCCAGTTAGTAACCATTAGAACATAATGAATCCCACTTAGTAACCATTAGAATAAAATGAATCCGACTTAGAAACCATTAGAACATAATGAGTCCCAGTTAGTAACCATTACAACGTAATGAATCCCAGTTCGTCACCATTAGAACATAATGAATCCCAGTTAGTAACCATTAGAAAATAATGAATCCCAGTTAGCAACCATTTGAACATAATGAATCCCAGTTAGTAACAATTAGAACATACTGAATCCCAGTTAGTCACCATATGAACATAAAGAATCCTAGTTAGTAACAATTAGAACATAATCAATCCCAGTTAGTAACCATTTGAACATAATCAATCCCAGTTAGTAACCATTAGAACATAATGAATCCCAGTTAGTAACCATTAGAACATAAAGAATCCCAGTTAGTAACCAATAGAACATAATGAATCTCAGTTAGTAACCACTTGAATGTAATGAATCGCAGTTAGTAACCATTAGACATAATGAATCCCAGTTAATAACCATTAGAACATAATAAACCCCAGTTTGTAAATATTCGAATGTAATGAATCCCAGTTAGTAACCATTAGAACCTAATGAATCCCAGTTTGTAACCATTAGGACATAATGAATCCCAGTTAGTAACCATTTGAAAATATTGAATCCCAGTTAGTAACCATTAGAACATAATGAATCCCAGTTAGTCACCTTTAGAACATAATGAATCCCAGTTAGTAACCATTAGAACATAATGAATCCCTAGTTAGTAATCATTAGAACATAATGAATCCCAGTTAGTAACCTTTAGAACATAATGAATCCCAGTTAGTAACCATTAGAACATAATGAATCCCAGTTAGTAACCATTAGAACATAATGAATCCCAGTTAGTAACTATTAGAACATAATGAATCCCAGTTAGTAACAATTTGAACATAATGAATCCCAGATAGTAACCATTTGAACATAATGAATCCCAGTTAGTAACCATTAGAACATAATTAATCCCAGTTAGTCACCATTAGAACATAATGAATCCCAATTAGTCACCATTCGAACATAATGAATCCCAGTAAGTAACCATTAGAACATAATGAATTACAGTTAGTCACCATTAGAACATAATGAATCCAAGTTAGTAAACATTAGAACATAATGAATCCCAGTTAGACACCATTAGAACATAATGAATCCCAGTTAGTCACCATTAGAACATAACAAATCCCAGTTGGTCACCATTAAAACATAATGAATCCCAGTCAGTAACCATTAGAACATAATGAATACAAGTTAGTAACCATTAGAACATAATGAATACCAGTTAGTAACCATTACAACATAATGAATCCCAGATAGTAACCATTACAAAATAATGAATCCCAGTTAGTAACCATTAGAACACAATGAATCCCAGTTAGTAACCATTAGAACATAATGAATCCCAGTTAGTAACCATTAGAACATAATGAGTCCCAGTTAGTAACCATATGAACAAAATGAATCCCAGTTAGTAACAATTTGTACATAATGAATCCCAGATAGTCACCATTAAAACATAATGAATTGCAGTTAGTCACCATTTGAACATAATAAATCCCAGTTAGTAACCATTAGAACACAATGAATCCCAGTTACTAACCATAAGAAAATAATGAATCCCAGTTAGTATCCATTAGAACATAATGAATCCCAGTTAGTAACCATTAAAACATAATGAATCCCAGATAGTCACCATTCAAACATAATGAATCCCAGTTAGTAAATACTAGAACATAATGAATCCCAGTTAGTAACCAATAGAACATAATGAATCCCAGTTAGTAATCATTAGAACATAATGAATCCCAGTTAGTAACCATTAGAACATAATGAATCCCAGTTAGTAACCATTAGAATAAAATGAATCCCAATTAGAAACCATTAGAACATAATTAATCCCAGTTAGTAACTATTAGAATGTAATGAATCCCAGTTCGTCACCATTAGAACATAATGAATCCCAGTTAGTAACCATTAGAAAATAATGAATCCCAGTTAGCAACCATTTGAACATAATGAATCCAAGTTAGTAACCATTAGAACATACTGAATCCCAGTTAGTCACCATTTGAACATAATGAATCCTAGTTAGTAACCATTAGAACATAATGAATCCCAGTTAGTAAACATTTGAACAAACTCAATCCCAGTTAGTAACCTTTAGAACATAATGAATCCCAGTTAGTAACCATTAGAACATAATGAATCCCAGTTAGCAACCATTAGAACATAATGAATCCCAGTTAGTAACCATTAGAACATAATGAATCTCAGTTAGTAACCATTTGAACGTAATGAATCCCAGTTAGTAACCATTAGACATAATGAATCCCAGTTAATAACCATTAGAACATAATAAATCCCAGTTTGTAACCATTAGAACGTAATGAATACCTGTTAGTAACCATTAGAACGTAATGAATCCCATTTAGCAACCATTAGGACATAATGAATCCCAGTTAGTAACCGTTTGAACATATTGAATCCCAGTTAGTAACCATTAGAACATAATGAATCCCAGTTAGTAACCATTAGAACATAATGAATCCCAGTTAGTAACCATTAGAACATAATGAATCCCAGTTAGTAATCGTTAGAATATAATGAATCTCAGTAAGTAACCTTTAGAACATAATGAATCCCAGTTAGTAACCATTAGAACATAATGAATCCCAGTTAGTAACCATTAGAACATAATGAATCCCAGTTAGTAACTATTAGAACATAATGAATCCCAGTTAGTAACAATTTGAACATAATGAATCCCAGATAGTAACCATTTGAAGATAATGAATCCCAGTTAATAACCATTAGAACATAATTAATCACAGTTAGTCACCATTAGAACATAATGAATCCCAGCTAGTCACCATTAGAACATAATGAATCCCAGTTAGTAACCATTACAACATAATGAATCCCAGATAGTAACAATTACAAAACAATGAATCCCAGTTAGTAACCATTAGAACATAATGAATCCCAGTTAGTAACCATTAGAACATAATGAGTCCCAGTTAGTAACCATTTGAACATAATGAATCCCAGTTAGCAACAATTTGAACATAATGAATCCCAGATAGTCACCATTAGAACATAATGAATCCCAGTTAGTAATCATTTGAACATAATGAATCCCAGGTTTTAACCATTAGAACATAATGAATCCCAGTTAGTCACCATTCAAACACAATGAATCCCAGTTAGTAACCATTAGATCATAATGAATCCCAGTTAGTAACCATTTCAACATAATGAATCGCAGTTAGTAACCATTAGAACATAATGAATCCCAGTTAGTAACCATTAGAACACAATGAATCCCAGTTAGTCACCATTAGAACATAATGAATCCCAGTTTGTAACCATTTGAACATAATGAATCCCAGGTTTTAACCATAGAACATAATGAATCCCAGTTAGTCACCATTCAAACACAATGAATCCCAGTTAGTAACCACTAGAACATAATGAATCCCAGTTAGTAACCATTTGAACATAATGAATCCCAGTTAGTAACCATTAGAACATAATGAATCCCAGTTAGTAACCATTAGAACATAATGGATCCCAGTTAGTCACCATTACAACATAATGAATCCCAGTTAGTCACCATTAGAACATAACAAATCTCCATTGGTCTCTATTAGAACATAATGAATCCCAGTTAGTAACCATTAGAACATAATGAATACCAGTTAGCCACCATTAGAACATAATGACTCCCAGTTAGTAACCATTAGAACATAATGAATACCAATTAGTAACCATTAGAACATAATGATTACCAGTTAGTAACCATTACAACATAATGAATCCCAGATAGTAACCATTACAACATAATGAATCCCAGTTAGTAACCATTAGAACACAATGAATCCCAGTTAGTAACCCTTAGAACATAATGAGTCCCAGTTAGTAACCATTTGAACATAATGAATCCAGTTAGCAACAATTTGAACATAATGAATCCCAGATAGTAACCATTAGAACATAATGAATCCCAGTTAGTCACCATTAGAACATAATGAATCCCAGTTAGTAACCATTTGAACATAATGAATCCCAGTTAGTAACCATTTGAACATAATAAATCCCAGTTAGTAACCATTAGAACATAATGAATCCCAGTAAGTCACCATTAAAACACAATGAATCCCAGTTAGTAACCATTAGAACATAATAAATCCCAGTTAGTAACCATTTGAACTTAATGAATCCAAGTTAGTAACCATTAGAACATAATGAATCCCAGTTAGTAACCATTTGAATATTATGAAACCCAGTTAGTAACCATTTGAATATAATGAAACCCAGTTAGTAACCATTAGAACATAATGAATCCCAGTTAGTCACCACTAGAACATAATGAGTCCCAGTTAGTAACCATTTGAACATAATGCATCCCAGTTAGTAACCATTAGAACATAATGAACCCCAGTTAGTCACCATTCAAACATAATGAATCCCAGTTAGTAACCATTAGAACATAATGAATCCCAGTTAGTAACCATTAGAACATAATGAATCCCAGTTAGTAACCATTTGAACGTAATGAATCCCAGTTAGTAACAATTTGAACATAATGAATCCCAGATAGTCACCATTAGAACATAATGAATCCCAGTTAGTCACCATTTGAACATAATGAATCCCAGTTAGTAACCATTAGAACACAATGAATCCCAGTTACTAACCATAAGAACATAATGAATCCCAGTTAGTATCCATTAGAACATAATGAATCCCAGTTAGTAACCATTAGAACGTAATGAATCCCAGATAGTCACCATTCAAACATAATGAATCCCAGTTAGTAAATAATAGAACATAATGAATCCCAGTTAGTAACCATTAGAACATAATGAATCCCAGTTAGTAATGATTAGAACATAATGAATCCCACTTAGTAACCATTAGAACATAATGAATCTCAGTTAGTAACGATATGAACATAATGAATCTCAGTTAGTAAAGATTAGAACATAATGAATCCCAGTTAGTAACCATTACAACATAATGAATCACAGATAGTAACCATTAGAACATAAAGAATCCCAGTTAGTAAACATTTGAACATAATGAATCCCAGTTAGTAACCATTTGAAGAGAATGAATCCCAATTACTACCATTAGAACATAATGAATCCCAGTTAGTAACCATTAGAACATAATGAATCCCAGTTAGTAACCTTTAGAACATGATGAATCCCAGATAGTAACCATTAGAACATAATGAATTCCAGTTAGTTGCCATTAGAATATAATGAATCCCAGTTTGAAACCATAAGAACATAATGAATCCCAGTTAGTAACCAATAGAACATAATGAATCCCAGTTTGTCACCATTAGAACATAATGAATTCCAGTTAGTAACCATTAGAAAATAATGAATCCCAGTTAGTAACCATTTGAACATAATGAATCCCAGATAGTCACCATTAGAACATAATGAATGCCAGTTAGTCACCATTTGAAATAAACGAATCCCAGTTAGTAACCATTAGAACATAATGAATTCCAGTTTGTCATCATTAGAACATAATGAATCCCAGTTAGTAACCATTTGAAAATAATGAATCCCAGTTAGTAACCATTACAATGTAATGAATCCCAGATAGTCACCATTCAAACACAATGAATCCCAGTTAGTAAATACTAGAACATAATGAAACCCAGTTAGTAACCATTAGAACATAATGAATCCCAGTTATTAAACATTAGAACATAATGAATTCCAGTTAATAAACATTTGAACATAATGAATCACAGTTAGTAGCCATTTGAACAGAATGATTCCCAATTACTAACCATTAGAACATAATGAATCCCAGTTAGTAACCATTAAAACATAATGAATCCCAGTTAGTAACCTTTAGAACATAATGAATCCCAGTTAGTAACCATTAGAATATAATGAATCCCAGTTAGTAACCATTAGAATATAATGAATCCCAGATAGAAACCATTAGAACATAATGAATCCCAGTTAGTAACCATTAGAACATAATGAATCCCAGTTCGTCACCACTGGAATATAATGAATCCCAGTTAGTAACCGTTAGAACATAATGAATCCCAGTTAGCAACCATTTGAACATAATGAATCCTAGTGAGTAACCATTAGAACATACTGAATCCCAGTTAGTCACCATTTGAACAGAATGAATCCTAGTTAGTAACCATTCGAACATAATGAATCCCAGTTAGTAACCATTTGAACATAATCAATCCCAGTTAGTAACCATTAGAATATAATGAATCCCTGTTAGTAACCATTAGAACATAAGGAATCCCAGTTAGCAACCATTAGAACATAATGAATCCCAGTTAGTTACCATTAGAACATAAAGAATCTTAGTTAGTAAACATTTGAACGTAATGAATCCCAGTTAGTAACCATTAGACATAATGAATCCCAGTTAGTAACCATTAGAACATAATAAATCCCAGTTAGTAACCAATAGAACATAATGAATCCCAGTTAGTTACCATTAGAAAGTATTGAATCACAGTTAGTAACCATTAGAACATAATGAATCCCAGTTAGTAACCATTTGAACATACAGAATCCCAGTTAGTAACAATTGGAACATAATGAATCCCAGTTAGTAACCATTAGAACATAATGAATCCCAGTTAGTAATCATTAGAACATAATGAATCCCAATTTGTAACCTTTAGAACATAATGAATCCCATTTAGTAACCATTAGAACATAATGAATCCCAGTTAGTAGCCATTAGAACGTAATAAATCCCAGTTAGTAACCATTAGAACATAATGAATCCCAGTTAGTCACCATTAAAACCTAATGAATCCCAGTTAGTAACCATTGGAACATAATGAATCCTAGTTAGTAACCATTAGAACATAATGAATCCCAGTTAGTAACCATTAGAACATAATGAATCCTAGTTAGTAACCATTAGAACATAATGAATCCCAGTTAGTCACCATTCTAACATCATGAATCCCAATTAGTCACCATTAGAACATAATGAATCCCAGATAGTAAACATTAGAACATAATGAATCCCAGCTAGTTACCTTTTGAACATAATGAATCCCAGTTAGTAACCATTTGAACATAATAAATCCCAGTTAGTCACCATTAGAACATAATGAATCCCAGTTAGTTACAATTAGAACATAATGAATCCCAGTTAGTCACCATTAGAACATAATGAATCCCAGTTAGTAACCTTTAGAATGTAATGAATCCTAGTTAGTAACCATTAGAACATAATGAATCCCAGTTAGTAACCATTAGAATGTAATGAATCCCAGTTAGTAACCATTAGAACGTAATGAATCCCAGTTACTAACCATTAGAACATAATGAATCCCAGTTAGTAACCATTACAACATAATGAATCCCGGTTAGTAGCCATTAGAACCTAATGAATCCCAGTTTGTAACCATTAGAGCCTAATGAATCCCAGTTAGTCACCATTAGAACATAATGAATCCCAGTTAGTCACCATTAGAACATAATGAATCCCAGTTAGTAACCACTAGAACCTAATGAATCCCAGTTAGTAAACATTTGAACATAATGAATCCCAGTCAGTAACAATAAGAACTTAATGAATACCAGTTAGTAACCATTTGAACATAATGAATCCCAGTTAGTAACCATTAGAACATAATGAATCCTAGTTAGTAACCATTTAGACATAATGAATCCCAGTTAGTAACCAATAGAACATAATGAATCCCAGTTAGTAACCATTAGAACATAATGAATCTCAGTTAGTAACCATCTGAACATAATGAATCCCATTTAGTAACAATTAGAACATAATGAATCTCAGTTAGTAACTATTTAAACATAATGAACCCCAGTTAGTTACCATTAGAATGTAATGAATCCCAGTTAGTAACCATTAGAGCATAATGAATCCCAGTTAATAACCTTTGAACACAATGAATCCCAGTTAGTAATCATTAGAACCTAATGAGTCCCAGTTAGTAACCATTTGAGCACATTGAATCCCAGGTAGTAACCATTAGAACATAATGAATCCCAGTTAGTAATCATTCGAACATAATGAATCCCAATTACTAACCATTTGAACATAATGAATCCCAGTTAGTAAACATTAGAATATTATGAATCTGGGTTAGTAACCTTTAGAACATAATGAATCCCAGACAGTAACCATTAGAACATAATGAATCTGGGTTAGTAACCATTAGAACATAATGAATCCCAGTTAGTAACCATTAGAACATAATGAATCCCAGTTAGTCACCATTATAACATCATGAATCCCAGTTAGTAAACATTAGAACATAATGAATCCCAGTTAGTAATCATTCGAACATAATGAATCCCAGTTAGTAACCATTAGAACATAACAAATCCCAGTTAGTAACTTTAGAATGTAATGAAGCCAAGTTAGTAACCATTAGAATGTAATAAATCCCAGTTAGTAACCATTAGAACATAATGAATCCCAGTTAGTCACCATTAGAACCTACTGAATCTCAGTTAGTAACCATTTGAACATAATGAATCCCAGTTAGTAACCATGAGAACATAATGAATTCTGGTTAGTAACCATTAGAACATAATGAATCCCAGTTAGTCACCATTAGAACATAATGAATCCCTGTTAGTCACCATTAAAACATAATAAATCCCAGTTAGTAACCATTAGAACCTAATGAATCCCAGTTAGTAAGCATTTGAACATAATGAGTCCCAGTAAGTAACCATTACAACCTATTGAATCCCAGTTAGTAACCATTAGAATATAATGTATCCCAGTTAGTAACCATTAGAACATAATGAACCCTGTTAGTAACCATTAGAAGATAATTAATCCCAGTTAGTAACCATTTGAACATAATGAATCCCAGTTTGTAACCATTTGAGCATAATAAATCCCAGTCAGTAACCATTAGAACATAATGAATGCCAGTTAGTAACCATTAGAACATAATGAATCCCAGTTAGTAACCATTACAACATAATGAATCCCAGTTAGTCACCATTAGAACATAATGAATCCCAGTTAGTAACCATTAGAACATAATGAATCCCAGTTAGTGACCTTTAGAATGTAATGAATCCCAGTTAGTAACCATTAGAACGTAACGAATGCCAGTTAGTAACCATTAGAATGTAATAAATCCCAGTTAGTAACCATTAGAACATAATGAATACTAGTTAGTAACCATTAGAACGTAATGAATCACAGTTACTAACCATTAGAACCTAATGAATCCCAGTTACTAACCATTAGAACCTAATGAATCCCAGTTAGTCACCATAAAACCATGATGAATCCCAGTTAGTAACCATTAGAACATAATGAATCCCAGTTAGTAACCATTAGAACGTAATTAATCCCAGTTAGTAACCATTAGAACATAATGAATCCCAGTTAGTAACCATTAGAACATAATAAATCCCAGTTAGTCACCATTAGAACATAATGAATCTTAGTTAGTTACCATTAGAACATAACGAATCCCAGTTTCTCACCATTAGAACATAATGAATCCCAGTTAGTAATAATTAGAACATAATGAATCCCAGTTAGTAACCTTTAGAACATAATGAATCCCATTTAGTAACCATGAGAACATAATGAATCCCAGTTAGTAGCCATTAGAACATAATGAATCCCAGTTAGTAAAGATTAGAAAGTAATGAATCCCATTTAGTAAGCACTAGAATGTAATGAATCCCAGTTAGTAACCATTAGAACGTAATAAATTCCAGTTAGTAACCATTAGAACATAATGAATCCCAGTTAGTCACCATTAGAACCTAATGAATCCCAGTTAGTAACCATTTGAACATAATGAATCCTAGTTAGTAACCATTAGAACATAATGAATCCCAGTTAGTCACCATTAGAACCTAATGAATCCCAGTTAGTAATCATTTGAACATAATGAATCCCAGTTAGTAACCATTAGAACATAATGAATCCTAGTTAGTAACCATTAGAACATAATGAATCCCAGTTAGTCACCATTATAACATCATGAATCCCAATTAGTCACCATTAGAACATAATGAATCCCAGTTAGTAAACATTAGAACATAATGAATCCCAGTTAGTAACCTTTTGAACATAATTAATCCCAGTTAGTAACCATTTGAACATAATAAATCCCAGTTAGTAACCATTAGAACATAATGAATCCCATTTAGTAACCATTAGAACATAATGAATCCCAGTTAGTCACCATTAGAACATAATGAATCCCAGTTAGTAACCTTTAGAATGTAATGAATCCTAGTTAGTAACCATTAGAACATAATGAATCCCAGTTAGTAACCATTAGAAAGTAATGGATCCCAGTTAGTAACCATTAGAATGTAATGAATCCCAGTTAGTAACCATTAGAACATAATGAATCCCAGTTAGTAACCATTAGAACATAATGAATCCCAGTTAGTAGCCATTAGAACCTAATGAATCCCAGTTAGTAACCATTAGAGCCTAATGAATCCCAGTTAGTCACCATTAGAACATAATGAATCCCAGTTAGTCACCATTAGAACATAATGAATCCCAGTTAGTAACCATTAGAACCTAATGAATCCCAGTTAGTAAACATTTGAACATAATGAATCCCAGTCAGTAACAATAAGAACATAATGAATCCCAGTTAGTAACCATTTGAACATAATTAATCCAAGTTAGTAACCATTAGAACATAATGAATCCCAGTTAGTAACCATTTAAACATAATGAATCCCAGTTAGTAACCATTAGAACATAATGAATCCCAGTTAGTAACCATTAGAACATAATGAATCTCAGTTAGTAACCATCTGAACATAATGAATCCCAGTTAGTAACAATTAGAACATAATGAATCTCAGTTAGTAACTATTTAAACATAATGAACCCCAGTTAGTAACCATTAGAATGTAATGAATCCCAGTTAGTAACCATTAGAACATAATGAATCCCAGTTAATAACCTTTAGAACATAATGAATCCCCGTTAGTAATCATTAGAACCTAATGAATCCCAGTTAGTAACCATTTGAACACATTGAATCCCAGTTAGTAACCATTAGAACATAATGAATCCCAGTTAGTAATCATTCAAACATAATGAATCCCAATTACTAACCATCTGAACATAATGAATCCCAGTTAGTAACCCTTAGAATATTATGAATTCCAGTTAGTAACCTTTAGAACATAATGAATCCCAGATAGTAACTATTAGAACATAATGAATCTGAGTTAGTAACCATTAGAACATAATGAATCCCAGTTAGTAACCATTAGAACATAATGAATCCCAGTTAGTCACCATTAGAACATCATGAATCCCAGTTAGTAACCATTAGAACATAATGAATCCCAGTTAGTAACCATTAGAACATAATGAATCCCAGTTAGTAACCATTAGAACATAACTAATCCCAGTTAGTAACTTTAGAATGTAATGAATCCCAGTTAGTAACCATTAGAATGTAATAAATCCCATTTAGTCACCATTAGAACATAATGAATCCCAGTTAGTCACCATTAGAACCTACTGAATCCCAGTTGGTAACCATTTGAACATAATGAATCCCAGTTAGTAACCATTAGAACATAATGAATCATGGTTAGTAACCATTAGAACATAATGAATCCCAGTTAGTCACCATTAGAACATAATGAATCCCTGTTAGTCACCATTAAAACATAATAAATCCCAGTTAGTAACCATTAGAACGTAATGAATCCCAGTTTGAAAGCATTTGAACATAATGAGTCCCAGTTAGTAACCATTAGAACCTATTGAATCCCAGTTAGTAACCATTAGAATATAATGAATCCCAGTTAGTAACCATTAGAACATAATGAATCCCTGTTAGTAACCATTAGAAGATAATTAATCCCAGTTAGTAACCATTTGAACATAATGAATCCCAGTTTGTAACCATTTGAGCATAATAAATCCCAGTCAGTAACCATTAGAACATAATGAATGCCAGTTAGTAACCATTAGAACATAATGAATCCCAGTTAGTAACCATTACAACATAATGAATCCCAGTTAGTCACCATTAGAACATAATGAATCCCAGTTAGTAACCATTAGAACATAATGAATCCCAGTTAGTGACCTTTAGAACGTAATGAATCCCAGTTAGTAACCATTAGAACGTAATGAATCCCAGTTTGTAACCATTAGAATGTAATGAATCCCAGTTAGTAACCATTAGAACCTAATGAATCCCAGTTAGTAACCATTAGAACCTAATGAATCCCAGTTAGTCACCATAAGAACATGATGAATCCCAGTTAGTAACCATTAGAACATAATGAATCCCAGTTAGTAACCATTAGAACGTAATGAATCCCAGTTTGTAAGCATTTGAACATAATGAGTCCCAGTTAGTAACCATTAGAACCTATTGAATCCCAGTTAGTAACCATTAGAATATAATGAATCCCAGTTAGTAACCATTAGAACATAATGAATCCCTGTTAGTAACCATTAGAAGATAATTAATCCCAGTTAGTAACCATTTGAACATAATGAATCCCAGTTTGTAACCATTTGAGCATAATAAATCCCAGTCAGTAACCATTAGAACATAATGAATGCCAGTTAGTAACCATTAGAACATAATGAATCCCAGTTAGTAACCATTACAACATAATGAATCCCAGTTAGTCACCATTAGAACATAATGAATCCCAGTTAGTAACCATTAGAACATAATGAATCCCAGTTAGTGACCTTTAGAACGTAATGAATCCCAGTTAGTAACCATTAGAACGTAATGAATCCCAGTTTGTAACCATTAGAATGTAATGAATCCCAGTTAGTAACCATTAGAACCTAATGAATCCCAGTTAGTAACCATTAGAACCTAATGAATCCCAGTTAGTCACCATAAGAACATGATGAATCCCAGTTAGTAACCATTAGAACATAATGAATCCCAGTTAGTAACCATTAGAACGTAATGAATCCCAGTTAGTAACCATTAGAACATAATGAATCCCAGTTTGTCACCATTAGAACATAGTGAATCCCAGTTAGTCACCATTAGAACATAACGAATCCCAGTTTGTCACCATTACAACATAATGAATCCCATTTAGTAACCATTAGAAGATAATCAATCCCAGTTAGTCACCATTAGAACATAATGAATTCCAGTTACTCACCATTTGAACATAATGAATCTCAATTAGTACCCTTTAGAACATAATGAATCCCAGTTAGTAACCATTTGAACATAATGAATCCCAGTTAGTACCTGTTAGATCATAATGAATCCCAGTTAGTAACCATTAGAACATTATGAATCCCAGTTAGTAACCATTAGAACATTATGAATCCCAGTTAGTCACCATTAGAACATAATGAATTCCAGTTAGTAACCATTAGAACATAATGAATCCCAGTTAATAACCATTTGAAATGTCAGAACCCACTACATTGAGTCCCGAAATGCAGAGATTGAATGTTCGAAAGATCAAACTTACATATACTAAGTCCAAGATGCCATTTCGATGAATGTTCCTTTTCTCCAAGCTATGGCAATCAACAGTTGGTATATATAAGTTTGGGGTGTGTGGGGGGATTGTTCCCTTCACAGAGAAGTTTAAAAAAGAAGAGTGGTTTTCGAGATTTGATCTTCGCCTCTCCTTTCAGTCTTTTTGTTTTTTTGGCTTGTTGGCACTCATCATTTCTAGTGCAGATATTTCAACACAATGCCAGCTCAGTTGTGTATATTTGCAAAATAGTATCCTGCTATGCAGATGCTTCATGTTAGAGTATATTGTTTACACATTATCCAAAATGGTAATACATTACATCTGGCATATATGTTATAATGATTTATGTGAGCAGTAAACTGTACACTGAGAACACCAATACACACATGCATAGTGGATATTAAAAGTTTACACACCCCTGTTAAAATGCCAGGTTTTTGTGATATAAAAAAATGGGGCCACAATAAATCATTTCAAAACTTTTCCCGCCTTTAATATGACCAATAATCTGTACAATTCAATTGAAAAACAAACAAATCTGTTAAGGGAAAAATATAAAAAAAAATAAAAACATACAATACGCTGGTTGCATAAGTGCACACACCCTTAAACTAATACTTTGTTGTGTGTGCACACCTCTTAAACTAATACTTTGTTGAAGCACCTTTTGATTTAATTACAAAATTCAGTCTTCCTGGGTAGGAGTCTATCAGCATGGCACACCTTGACTTGGCAATATTTGCCCACTCTTCCTTGTAAACGTGCTCCAAATCTGTCAGATTCCTAGGGCATCTCTTGTGCACAGCCCTCTTCAGGTCACCCCACAGATTTTCTATTGGATTTAAGTCTGGACTCTGGCTAGGCCATTCGAAAACTTTAATTTTCTTCTAGTGAAGCCATTCATTTTTTGATTTGGATGTATGCTCGGGGTCACTGTCATGTTGAATAGTGAAATTCTTCTTCGTCTTCAGCTTTCTAGTAGAATCCTGAAGGTTTTGAGCCAAAAGTGACTGTTATTTGGAACTGTTCATAATTCCCTCCACCTTGACTAAAGCCCGAGTTCCAGCTAAAGAAAAGCATCCCTCAAAGCATAATACTGCCACCACCATGCTTCACTGTAGGGATGGTCTTTTTGTGATGTGGTGTTGTTTTTGCTTCAAATGTACCTTTTGGAATTGTGGCCAAAAAATTAAATCTTGGTCTCATCAGACCATAACACATTTTTCCACATGCTTTTGGAAGACTTGTATTGTTTCACAAATTTTAGCTGGGCCTAGATGTTTTTTTGTGTAAGAATAGGCCTCCATATTGCAACCCTTCCCCATAGTCCATACATATGGAGAATACGGGAGATTGTTATCACATGTAGTACACAACCAGTACTTGCTAGAAATTCCTGCAGCTTCTTCAGTGCTGCTGTAGATCTCTTGGCAGCCTCCCTGACCAGTTTTCATCTTGTCTTTCCATCAGTTTTGGAGGGACATCCAGTTCTTTGCAATGTCACCATTGTCCCATATTTTCTCCACTTTTTGATGGCTGTCTTCACTGTGTTCCATGGTATATCCAATGCTGCGGAACTTTTTTGTACCCTTCTCCTGACTGATACCTCTCAACAATGAGATCTCTTTGATGCTTTGTAAGCTCTCTGTGAACCATGGCTTTTGCTGTTGCAGGCAACCAAGTAAATGTCAGGGAAATCTTACTAGGAGAGCTGAACTTTATTTGGGGTTAATCAGAGTCTTTTTAATTGATGGCATGTGTGTACTCAAGAAGATTGAATGCTGTAATTAAATCAAAAGGTGATTCAACAAAGTATTAGTTTAAGGGTGTGCACACACAGCAAAGTATTATTTTAAGGGTGTGCACACTAATGCAACCAGAGTATTGTACATTTTTTATTTTTTATATTTTTCTCCTAACAGATGTGTGTTTTTCAATTGAATTGTACAGGTTATAGGTCACATTAAAGGTGGGAAAAGTTTTGAAATGATTTATTGTGGTCTCATTTTTTATATCACAAAATCCTGGTATTTTAACAGGGGTGGTAATTCCCCTTCATTAGTAAGATTCTATCTTACTCTGTCTGTGTATAATCATCACATTATGCACTGAATTTTACCAATTACTCATTCTATATATGATATTGTCGATTAGTAAGATCCTATCTTACTCTGTCTGTGTTTAGTCATACAATCATGTACTGAATTTTACCATTTACTTAATCTGTATATGACATTGTTGTTTAGTAAGATCCTATCTTACCCTGTCTGCATTTAATCATACCATTATATACTGAATTTCACCATTTCCTCATTCAGTATATGATATTGTTGATTCATAAGATCCCATCTTACACTGACTGTGTTTAGTCATACAATCATGTACTGAAGTTCACCATTTACTTATTCTGTATACGATTTTGTTGACTCATAAGATCCTTTCTTACTGTGTCTGCATTTAGTCATACCATTATGTACTGAATTTTACCATTTACTCAGTCTGTATATGACATTGTTGTTTAGTAAGATCGTATCTTACTCTGTCACTGTTTAGTCATACAATCACGTACTGAATTTTATCATTTGCTCATTCTGTAAATTATATTGTTGATTAGTAAGATCCTATCTTACCATGTCTTGATTGAATCATACCACCATGCACTGAATTTTACCATTTACTCATTCCGTATATATTGATGATTCATAAGATCCTATCTTACCCTGTCTGCATTTAATCATACCATTATGTACTGAATTTTACCATTGACTTATTCTGTAGATAACATTGTTGTTTAGTAAGATCATATCTTACTCAGTCTCTGTTTAGCCATACAATCATGTCTTGAATTTTACCATTTACTTATTCTGTATATGATACTGTTGATTAGTAATATCTTGTCTTACCCTGTGTGCCTTTGATAGTACCATCATGCACTGAATGTTACAATTTACTCATTCTGTATATGATGCTGTTGATAAGTGAGATCCTATCTTACTCTGTTATTAATCATTCTATTATGTACTGAATTTTGCAATTTACTTATTCTGTATATGATATTCTTGATTCATAAGATCCTAATGTATTTTCTGCTCTTTGAGCTTGGATCTTGTTTGAAAAGAGTCCAAAGGCCAGCCCATTTACTTGGAGAGGAAATGGTAATAAATAAAAAATTGAGGCCTGGACTGATAAAAACTAGGACCTGTGGTACCCTGTTTAGCTCAGTAAATATTTATTTTTGTTTCATACACCACAACTAGGGTTGGATACCAAAAAGTCTTATACTACTCTTCTCTGAAGTTTTCAGAGTAAATAAAAGCACAATGTAATAAAAAAAATCCATGTTTGATATGCACATAACCAGTAATATGGACACGTCAGAGTTTACTCAATGGACAAATGTAGTGCATGTTGGCTTTGACTGCTTTGTGGTTATATGTATACATTTCTGACCATTCACAAAAATGCTCATCTCCATTGCTAATTACTCATAGTAATTTGTTTAATCAATGTGAGGGAAAAAAAATAAAAATATGTGATTCAGATACAGGTATGACCACAAGATGAAAGGCCACGGTCATTAACATATCTCTGAATTGTACAGTAGAACTGTTAGACCTGACTATGTTAGTGTTATCTCTAGTGGCTCATGTATTGTGTTGCAATGATATCATCTTACAATCACACATACACACATTCACAGACACACATGGACACATACACAAGTACACTCATCAATGAACAAGCCCCATTAGACACAGCCATTTATCCTCACATATGCTTCAAAACACACACACACACACACACACACACACACACACACACACACACACACACACACACACACACACACACACACACACACTGACAGACACACACACAACTAGATTCTTGATTCCCTACCTAGCTCTCTAGTGTGTTCCCCCAGGTAGACATACATTTATCCAGCTTTATTCATGCCTCTACAGACATGCAGCTCACACATGCACACATGCACACATGCATGAGCACACGCACACACACACACACACACATATATATATATATATATATATATATATATATAAAATATACTTCTCTACACAGCCTCATAGACATACTTAGATATGGCACTAATGTACAGTAAATTGCTTGGACAGTTCATAGGTTCATAGGTTGATACTAGGCTATCTGCCCTAGGGCATTTATATGCCTAGCCAGAGTGTGTTTGGCTTTCGCCACCCTTTTAAATTAGTTGACTGTGCCTCTGTATAGTAGGTCACAGAAGATAGCCCTTTTGAGGTTAGTTTACTGTGCCTCTGTCTAGTAGGGACACAGAAGAGATCCCAGGGGTAAACCTACGATCTCACATCCACTCATCAAGATTTCTCTTGAAGAGGGTCATTGAGGGACTCTGCCTAACATGGATTGGGATTTTGTTCCAGAGTGAGGGGAGCCTCTGGGGATATGACTCTGTCCCTCCAGCATGTCTTATTTATTTCTGTGCTGAGGTTTAAGTCCCTGGAGCATGTAGCTCTAAGGGATTGGGATTTCCTGAGGTGGAGCATGTCCATTAATTCTGGGTTGGACATGGCTTTATACGTCAGGCACAGATCGCCTCTGAGTAGGCAGTAAGCAACTGAGTAGAGCTGGAGTTTCTTTAGCCTAACTGTGTAGGGCATCTATCTGAGTCCCTTGATCCTCTTGGTGAGGTACTTTTGGGGTCTTTCCAGTTGCTGCAGGTGTCGGGTAAGGTACATCCAAATGGGGCATTGTATTCAATTATGGGCTGATGAGTGATGAGTAGGGGGCACAATGACCTCTCTTGATCTAGATGTGAACCCTTTCATGATAAGGTGGGCTATATAGAAGGTCTTTCTAACCACTTTGGTAATGTGATTGCCAAAGGAGACATTGCTATCGACTTGGGTCCCCACATCCCTAATTACTTCTTCCATACTTAATGGATTACCACCTATGTGGTAATTTGTGGGCACTTTGTTTTTCCCAAACAGGATGACTATGCACTTTTTGGCATTTAGCTTTAGGCCATGGCTCTGGCACCAGTTATCCATCTCTGTGAGACCCTTTTGGAGGATGCTTGCGTCAGTCGGCGAGTCGATTATGGCACCCAGTTTGCAGTCATCTGCAAACTTGGTCAGCCATAGTCCTCCCATGTTAGCCTGTACCTCAGAGAAATATATACCAAACAAGAGAGGTCCCAGAACTGAGCCTTGTGGGATGCCACTTGGTTTGGAGTCTGACATGGCACCTGCAATTCTGACCATTTGGGTTCTATCTCTGAGCCAGTTTGCAACCCATCTTGTGACATATTGGTTGATATTTAAGCTGGTGAGCTTATTTATGATGCCCGAGTGGGGTATTGTGTCGAAGGCTTTTGTGAGGTCCATGTAGGCTGTGTGGACTACCTTCCCTTCATCTATGGCCTTGGTGACTGTTTCAAAGAAGTCGACCAAGTTCAAGAGGCAAGATCTACCCTTAAAAAAGCCGAATTGGGTAGGATCCAGTGTTTGAAGGTTCCCAATGTCTTTGTTTATGAGTTTCATGATGATACGGTCCATAGCTTTGCAGACCAGGCTAGTCAGACTTATAGGGCAATAGTTTCCAAGGTCCGTTGTGGCATCACCTTTATGGAGTGGGACCACTGTTGCTGTACGCCATTCCTTGGGTGCATATCTTGTAGTAAGGCTGAGCTTGAACAGTGACTTTATGTGAGGGTTCAGTTCTTCTTGGAGTTCATGTAAGACGCAGCCCGGGACACCGTCCGGTCCCATTGATGCTGTGTTTTTTGCTTTGGGGAGGGCAGCTCTCACCTATGCATCTGTGATGTCAGGTAGGCTACATTCTGTTGGGATAGACATTTGCTCTTTTGGGGGGGAAGGGGGGGAGAAGTTTGCACTGAACCTGTCTGCCAGGATGTTGGCAATGTCTGTGGGTTCAGTGTATTTTTTGACATTTTGAACTAACTCAGAGCATATCTGGGAGTTGCCACCCAGGTTCCTGACATAACTAAAGAAGGCCCTGTGATTATCTTTAGCGTCTTGTGCAATTTTTCTTTCAAAGTTGGCCTTAGATGATTTTATGAGAGATCGTAGTTTCTTACTAGTACTGATCATAGATGCCTTCCCTTTTTGGGATTTTGCTCTATCATGTAGTAGCTTCCTCCTTCTGTTGTATAGCTTATTTATGGCTGGGGTCCACCAGACAGGTATCCTGCCTTTGTATGAGTGAGTCTTGGTTTTATTTGGGATAGCACGATCCATGCATTCCTGTAGGTGTCCATAGAATGCGTTTGTAAAGGATTCTTTGGTTTTGGGCCATATTTTCCACTGGCCCGGGGGCTTTGAAGGATTCCACCTTGGTTTTGAGAAGTATGAAGTTTGCCTTTGAGAAGTTCTTCACCATGGTTTCCTTGGCTGGGGGTGAGGATGGGATATGGATGTCCGGTGAGATTAATTTATGGTCAGATCTTACCAATGAGGGATATACCTCTGGTATGGAACATAGAGTCCCCATGTTGGTGATGATCAGGTCCAATATGTTTTCCCCTCTTGTGGGAGTGGTGACTAGTTGTTCCATAGCATTTGAGTTTATAAATTCTAGGAACAGTTGGGCAATTGTGTTGGGGCTTGAGTAGTGCACCCAGTCTATATTTGGGTAGTTGAAGTCACCCAATATAGTGGTGTTTGGAGAGACCTTCATATTCTCCAGTGTTCTCAGGAAAGCCGAGTGGAGTTCCTGAGTTTGGGAGGGTGGTCTGTAGCAGGCTACAAACTGAAAGGCAGTTTTGCCCACTGTTAGTTGCACATGGATGGTCTCCGATGCTTCGTGCAGTGCCACTAACCTGGAGATGTGGGTAACTTTGATGAATATGGATACTCCCCCTTCTTTTGTGGTTCGGTCCGAGTTTTGGGGCCGAAAAGCATGGTATGAGGTATAACCTGGTAGTGCTGGGCTGATGTCAGGAGCCTTGAACCAGGTTTCTGTTACTGCACAGATATCAATATTCTCCATACTGAGGAGAGTCTCGAGTACATGCATCTTGAGGTTTAGACTCCTGGCGTTGAGCAGCATTACCCTTAGTTTCTTTTTCTTTGTGTTGTCTATGGAAGTGGGTTTGTGTTTTGAGCCTTGCCTAAAAAAGGCACTATGGGGATGGCAGGATTCTTAGCCAGTATTCGAAAGCCCAGGGGTGACAGATGCAAGCCGTCCCTAGCGAAGCAACGTGGCTTGTCGAGCATGTCATCATAGGCTGACAGACAATGGATCCCCTTTGAATGATACCAATACTTTAGCCAATTGTTAAAATTGATCATTTTGTCTTTATACTGTGGCATCATTCTTGGTGAGGGTAAGATGCTACTCAAGGTCAGGGTCATACCGGCCTGGGCTATGTGATCAGAGAGCTCCTCTATGTCTCTTTTCATGTAGTCCAGGGAGGTACATCTCAGGTCATTCACACCAGCATGGACAATGACGGAGTCATATTTGTACTTGCTTTGGAGGGACCTGAGTGCTTGTGTTATGTGGCGGATCCTGGCACCCACCAGGCAGCTTACAGTGACCTTCTCCATGTTCAGCCTGGTGAGTGGGATGTCAGTGTGTCTGACAATAGAGTCACCTATTACAAGTGTATTAGGTGTGTTGTTTAGCCTTAAGAGCTGTGACTGTGTGGCACACTGACTTTGTGAACTATGTGATACGTGGGTAGTATTGTTGTGGGGTAGCGGTTGCTTGGATGTCTGCTTTGGAGGTCTCTGCTGCTTGGACAGATTTTTATTTAGAGCCTCCAAGTATGTTTTTGTGTGTTTTTGTGTTTGGTTTTCTGTAGCAATAGGTCTATGCGAGACTGGATTTGTGGTGTGTGTGGTTACCTTCTCCTCCTGACTGACTGCACCAGTACTGGGTTGAGAGAGCTCAGCCTCCAGTTTGGCTATATAGTTGCATCTCTCACATATATTTGAGCTTGTTGGGAGGAGGAGAGGGTGGTCTGTATACATACGGCAGTCGTAACATTGCCTCAATATTCCCAGATTCCCAGTTGGACTGGAGAGTAAACCCAAAACTGACTTTTGGACATGCCAGAATAGTATAAGGAACTACTTTTTGAATGATCAAAAAGGACCAATAGGGAGCCAAGTACTTAAAGGGAGTATAAGAGGGTGTAGTGCTTTAGTTTATTAGTGCTTACTTATAAGATTACTTATACGAGCAACTGCAGGGCTTTAGAATGAAAACAGAGTGCTTACTTTGAGATTTAGAACAGTTCTAAGGGAAAAAGTGAAGAGCAGACTTTGTGGAGCTGGGAATAGTTTAAACCCATTTAAGCGACGCTGCTCGATGCTGCGCTATGTGCAAAATCATGCAAAACCATGCAAATGTGAGTTCTAAAGCAGGGAAACTGAAAGAGATAGGAATTGACCCAGAGCAGCCAATAAGCTACTAGTTCCAGGGCTGAGACCACTCCTCCAGGGACAGATAGGCTGCTTAAAGCTCCCCACTCTCACTGGTGAACAGAGAAGCTTCCTCCTATCCAAGTAAGGATATGGGCAACACAGAAAACTATACCACAGTCCAGAATTCAGCAAAACCTGAAATCTGGACTAATCTAGTTCAGCAAAGGTGGGAAAAGAGAATTTTTTTTTTCAGGAAACAGCAGAAAAACACACAGAAAACACAGTAAATGCTATAAACAGGTTAGCACACTTTAGTGTGTAGCCTACAACAGTTATACAATACAAAAACGACTTAAATTGATATAACGTAACAAAAAAGCTACACAAACTGTTAAAAAACAAGAAGCGAGGTGATAAACATGGAGTATACGCCACTAGAAGCACAGGCAATTGCAGATAACAATAATTCCTTCCTTTTTAACACACTTTCTTTATTGGTGTTTTCGGAGACGGCTATGCGTTTCCTTCCTCAGAAAAGCAGCAGACAACAAACGTTACAGTGACAGCGTTCAGCCCTTACTTTTAAAAGCACAAAGCATCATGTGATGCTAAATGGGAGGACATTCCAATTCAATTATTACTTAATTGCTTAAATTATAAAATCCCAATAAATCAGGAATAAATGTTTTAACTGAGCACAATGCTTCACAACATTCCATATTAATGCATCACAAAAAAATCATCACAAAAAATCACTGATAATGTTAACCTAACGTTTAACCACATAAAAAACATTAAAAATCAGACATGAATAACACTATTTTATATACTAAAAACGAATAATATACTCCCTTAAAATATAAATAAGCAGCCATTCTATTACTTAAAATAGAGCCATTATAATGAACTTATATTCTTCATATTTACATGAAGAAATGTATGGCCATTTAGTTACGTTAAACTAAAAAATGCATTTAACCAAGTTTTCAACCAATAACCCTTTGATCAACTAATAAAAAATAATAGTATAATTGATCAAACAACAAATTGATCAAACAAAACAAAACAAAACAAAATAACTGCATTTTAGGTGATCACCAATAATGTACCACTAAATCATTGAATAAAACAGTAATATGAGTAATAATATTAATTTCTTTAACGCAAAACATCACCCCAATATAATTTACACAGGGCAGTATCAGTTTATCTATTAATAGCCAGCCTTTTCAAAACACATGTGATAGAGACGTGGTCATTGAGGCCTGGGGAAAATGTAGCCCCGGTTCTAATCTGCCAATATAATTCTTGTATTTCCAAAATGATTTGCCAAGGTCCCACATAAGAAGCGTCTTCTACCTTCTTCAAGACCATAAAGACAAACTTATGATTTGGAAATTCCAAGATATGGCAAGCAAGTGCGTTGTTAGTGTCCCTTTTTGCAACTGCATAATAGTGCTCATAAATGCGCTGTTTTAATTTGCGCTCCGTTTTTCCTATGTAAAACGCATGGCACATTGTGCACGTTGCTACATATACTATAGCTCTGGTATTACAGTTGAATTTACCTATGATTTTGTACTTAGTGTTGTTAATTACGGCACTAGTTCCTTCTTTAATAAATTTACATTGACCACAACTACCGCACTTGCTCATCCCATTTCTGAAACCCTTCAATTTATTTTCACTTTGACTAGTCTCCAAAAGAGTTTTCAGATTCGCCCCTCGCCTAAAGGTGATCGCCGGTGGGCCCTCACAAATTCTTTGAACTTGTTTGTCATTTGCAAGGAGCATCCAATTTTTATTTAAAATTTCCCTTATAAAATAATGATCTGTGGAAAAAGTACATAGGAACCTAAGACTATTGTCATTTTGGCTACGATTAACCTTGATAAGACCAGTGTCTCCCAATTCGTCAGTTTGATTGACATAATGGTGGGATGACAAAATGGGACTAAATTGTCCCATTCTACGTTTGTGCTCAACTTCTTCAAAAACTTCATCCATCAGTCTTCTTGGATAACCTCTGTTGCTGAACATCTCAATAAGTTTATTACATTCTATATTGAAGTCGTGGCCATCCATCACCATTCTGGCCGCCCGCACCATCTGCCCTTTTATAATGGCTCTCTTTTGATGGTGCGGGTGGCAGCTGGAATAATGGAGGAAGCCATTTGAATATGTAGGTTTTCTATAAATACTGCTCATAAATCTCATATTCGCTTGGTCTTTTTGCAACCAAATATCCAGAAAACTGATTTCCGTATGACTAAAGTTAAATGTAAATTCTAGAAAGCTAGTTAAACTAGTGATGGACTCAATAAATTGTGGAATCAGGCTAACTTGCCCTCTCCACAATATGAACATGTCGTCCTGGTACCTGGTGTACCAGGCGACATTTGTTTTGAACATGATATTTTGAAATAGCAGTGTATTTTCCCATTGTGCCAAAACGCAATTAGCGTATGCTCCCCCACAAGGCCAACCCATGGCTACCCCCGATGTTTGTTTATAAGTACAGCCTTCAAATTTAAAAATGTTGTTGCACAGAACAAGTTCCAAGAGTGTTTCGGTTAAATAAATAATATTGTCCGTCATTTTCCTATCAACCAAAAAATCCCTTACCCACTCCAAACCTATATTGTGTGGAATCACAGTGTATAGATCTTTGATATCAACTGTGAGCAGCACAAAGGATGGGTCAAACTGGATTTTATTGATAGCTTCTAAAAAACCCCATGAATCTTTGCAGATCTGGTTTTCCTTGGCTAAATAAGGCTTAAGCAAAATGTCTACGTATTTAGCACATGCACTTGTAATTGACCCTCTACTATCCACAATAGGTCTGAAAGGTGGATCTTGTACTGACTTATGGATCTTAGGTATTCCGAAGAAGGCTGGTAACTTAGGTGATACCATAGTTAAATAATTATGTAGATCGGTGTCAATATGCCCTTCCAAAAATAAATCTTCTAGGATATATTGGATCTTTTTATAGTCTATATTTACTTCATTGACACTGACCTCCTGATAAGGTCCCTCTTCAAGATGTTTTAACACTTTCTCAACATACACAGAATGGTCCATAAATATTAGACCATTCCCTTTGTCAGGTTTAGTTACTCTGATATTGCAATCTTTGATAGTACTAATCAAATCCCTTTCTTGTGCTGTAATATTAGGTTTAGCTTTTTTATATATAGGACGGCTAGCGGCCAAATGCCTAAGATCGAGTTCACATGCTAATTCGAAGGCTTTAAGACTTTGTGGGAGAGGGGGATTAAACACACTGGCTACTCTGAAAGGATTCAATAACATTGGCATATTGCCTAGTAAAATGCGTAAATTCATTTTACGTAAAAATAACTTCAAATCTATTATTGTTTTTTACCATGTCCAAATGTGTATCCAGAACAAAATTAAGTCCTCTAGAAAAGAAGTCGCACATATCCTGGTCAATAACCAAGGTGGTAAAATTATATATTTTAAAGTCTCCTTCTGTACTATAAATAATGTTTAAATTTGTTACAGAGGAAGTTATTTCTTCCTCGGATTCCTCTTGCTCTTTGGAGACTGGTGATTCATGTTGGATCTCAGGTGTCTCTGATTGGTCTCCTGACCTTGCCGAAAATCCTGAGCCTGGATTTGCTCACTCATGTTGTCGTTATTCTTATTCTGGTTATCGCACTGGCCCCCATTATTTGTACGATTATCTTCCCCTTGAGCTTGGGCAGCATTCACTTGGCTTTTACCCCGTATACCTTGCCCATCCGACCATGATGTATTCAAGTGCTCATCAACATTAGGGACCGTGTCATCACACTCCCTTCCAACATTAATAATGCTATTCCCTTTAACCGGATATTTAGATTGATTAATTAGTGGGGGGAGCGGATAAGCTTTGTTGTTAGAATATTGGGCCATGTCACGTTCAATCTTCTTTTTCTTGTTTTTTGATAATTTAATCATTGTGGCATCAATACTTGAAAAAATCCTTGAGTACTCATATCTATACCTATTAAAGTGTAAATTATTCTTTATGTCCTGTTCCAGCTGTTCTAAATCATTCTTGTATGCAGCTATTTCTTGCACATAATGATTTATCAAAATTTGCATAAATTCGAACCCTTGTTTGTCAAAAAGGTTCAAAAGCTGTTTATGATAACTGGAGCCATTCCTTAATCCCACTGGGAACCTCCATTGTCTGAGGCCCTTAGGGACTATCTTCTTATCCAGACATTCTTCTAGATAAGCCACCTCCAATTGTAATTTCCTACATTTAAAAAGTTTATAATCAAATTCACTAATAATGGAAGAAATGTCAGTAACAGTACCTTCGTGTTCCTGTACTCGATCAGACACTTCACGAATGTTAGTTGCAAAAAAATCCCTTTTATTCAAAAAGGAATTCAGCGATGGTGAAGAATTGTGTTCATTCTGCAGTCCTTCAACACTATTACTTATCTGACCCGGTTGAGGCGTGCTCTGGGACTCAGAAGCTGGTGTAGCTGCATTATGAACAAGGCAGTGTTCCCCATTACTTCGGTTCCTGGAACTTTGGTTTTGCCTTGCCGGTTGCTGGTAAAGACGTTCGGAATGGCAGGGCTGCTGTTCCGTGCTTACAGCAGCCACCGAATTAACCTTTCCAGCTTTAATGCTGCTGTCTAAATTTTCAAACCTCTGTGTCAGATAATCCAAACGGCCCATTATCATCTGTATTAACACTGTCAAATTTCCATCGTCGGCATTCGCCTCCACGATTCCTTGGGCTGAACCATTTATTGTTCGTAGATACTCCTTGCTCAAGTTGCTGGGTAAATAACGGAGGGGGCGTTAAGTCAGATACTCCAGTTCTCTCCTCGTTAGCCATCGACAAACTACGTAACAAAAAAGCTACACAAACTGTTAAAAAACAAGAAGCGAGGTGATAAACACGGAGTATACGCCACTAGAAGCACAGGCAATTGCAGATAACAATAATTCCTTCCTTTTTAACACACTTTCTTTATTGGTGTTTTCGGAGACGGCTATGCGTTTCCTTCCTCAGAAAAGCAGCAGACAACAAACGTTACAGTGACAGCGTTCAGCCCTTACTTTTAAAAGCACAAAGCATCATGTGATGCTAAAGGGGAGGACATTGTTGTGAAGCATTGTGCTCAGTTAAAACATTTATTCCTGATTTATTGGGATTTTATAATTTAAGCAATTAAGTAATAATTGAATTGGAATGTCCTCCCATTTAGCATCACATGATGCTTTGTGCTTTTAAAAGTAAGGGCTGAACGCTGTCACTGTAACGTTTGTTGTCTGCTGCTTTTCTGAGGAAGGAAACGCATAGCCGTCTCCGAAAACACCAATAAAGAAAGTGTGTTAAAAAGGAAGGAATTATTGTTATCTGCAATTGCCTGTGCTTCTAGTGGCGTATACTCCGTGTTTATCACCTCGCTTCTTGTTTTTTAAATTGATATAAAACAAGTGCAACAACTGTAAAAAGCAGAAAGCAAATGCAATTTAAACTTTTTAAAGCACAGATCAGTTAGAAATTCGCTTTTTAGGCTGGAAAAGGCAATCGGAGCAAAAAAAAAAAAACAGAAAAAAAACATAAATCTGGAAAAGTCTCTCTTGGGTCTCTCTGTTGCCTGTATGACTCCGCAGGACACTACGAGGAGCTGTGCAGAGTTGTATACTGGTGCAAAACCATGCAAATGCAGGTTTTAAAGCAGGGGAACTGAAAGAGATAAGAATTGACCAAAAACGGCCAATAAGCTACTAGTTTCAGGGCTGAGACCACTCCTCCAGGGACAGATAGGCTGCTCAAAGCTCCACACTCTCACTGGTGAACAGAGAAGCTTCCTCCTATCCAAGTAAGGACATGGGAAACACAGGAAACTATGCCACAGTCCGGAATTCAGCAAAACCTGAAATCTGGACTAATCTAGTTCAGGAAAGGCAGGAAAAGAGAATTTTTTTTGTTTTTTTCAGGAAACAGCAGAAAAACACACAGAAAACACTGTAAATGCTATAAACAGGCTAGCACACTTTAGTGTGTAGCCTACAACAGTTATACAATACAAAAATTACTTAAATTGATATAAAACAAGTGCAAAAACTGTAAAGAGCAGAAGGCAAATGCAATTTAAACTTTTTAAAGCACAGATCAGTTAGAAATTCGCTTTTTAGGCGGGAAAAGGCAATCGGAGCAAAAAAAAAAAAACAGAGAAAAAAATACATAAATCTGGAAAAGTCTCTCTTGGGTCTCTCTGTTGCCTGTATCACTCTGCAGGACACCATGAGGAGCTGTGCAGAATTGTATACAATAACAAACTTTTTAAATCACAGATTCTCTAAAAAAAAATGGCGTTTTAGGTGGAATTAGTTAAGACAGCAAGAAAAGCAGAAAAGTGATACTTAATCACTCAAAAGTCACTCTTTTGTCTCTCTGCTGCTGTAGACTCTGCAGAACACCTGGAAGACACTTGCTGAGTGGAATACAAGCGTGAAAATTGTGCACATGTGGGTTTTATAGCAGGGAAGTGAAAGAAATAGAAATTAGCCCAAAACGGCCTATAAACTACTAATTTCTGGGCTGAAACCACTCCTCCAGGGACAGATAGGCTGCTCAAAGCTCTCCTCTCTCACAGGTGAACAGAGAAACTTCCTTCTATCCAAGTAAGGTATGGGCATACACAGAAACTTGTAACACAGCCCTGGATTCAGCAATAATCTGAAAACTGGACTATACTAGTTCAGAAAGGCGGGAAACAAGTATATAATTTTTTTTTCAGAAAATAGAGCAGATACAATCAAAATTAGCCCAAAAAGGCCAATAAACTACTAACTTATGTGCTGAAACCACTCCTCCGGGGACAGATAGCCTGCTCAAAGCTCCCCTTTCTCACAGGTGAACAGAGAAACTTCCTTCTATCCAAGTAAGGTATGGCAACACAGAAACTTGTAACACAGCCCTGGATTCAGCAATAACATGAAAAGTGGACTATACTAGTTCAGAAAGGTGGGAAACAAGTACATATATATTTTTTCAGAAAATAGAGCAGATACAATCAAGTTGTGATCGGTCAGAAGCTTTCTGTGGTAAGTACATGATATAGCTATGGACAGCCCACTTATGTAGGAAAATAGGCATCAGTGCCCACAAAAGGTGGCCACAACAAGCATTACACTGGAAGTATTACCATCTACGTTAAAATGTTTGCAAAGAAAGTCTCACAGATGTAGGCATTATCACAATATACAACATGTCAGAACTACTATAGTGATGTACTTATATGATACAGATGAAAAAGGAGGTACAGCTTTATTGATATAATATAATTGATAAGTGGCATACCTTTCTTATAGTATCTGACAATTACACTATATTGCTATGTAGAGATAATTATCCCATTGATGTGTTTCAAAATATTACAGGCTTGTATGATATATTGGTATCATATTTAGCTCTCCAATGCCATATATCATTAAAGGTACTCATTAGAATGCAATAGTTTAGAATCTTATTATTTGCAGAATATGTAGATTGACAGTGGCTGATAGCAAACAGTGTCAATAGTCATAAACACTAGCTCATCCATTAGCATGTGCATGTCTGCATACAGCTACACTGGTGTTGTACAAACACTAGCTCATCCAATAGCATGTGCATGTCTGCATACAGCTACATTGGTGTTGCACAAACACTTGCTCATCCAATAGCATGTGCATGTCTGCATACAGCTACATTGGTGTTGTACAAACACTAGCTCATCCAATAGCATGTGCATGTTTGCATACAGCTACATTGATGTTGTACAAACACTATCTCATCCAATAACATGTGCATGTCTGCATACAGCTACACTGGTGTTGTACAAACACTAGCTCATCCAATAACATGTGCATGTCTGCATGTCTGCATACAGCTACATTGGTGTTGTACAAACACTATCTCATCCAATAGCATATACATGTCTGCATACAGCTACATTGGTGTTTCACAAACACTAGCTCATCCAATAGCATGTGCATGTCTGCATAGAGCTACATTGGTGTTGCATGAACACTAGCTCATCCAATAGCATGTGCATGTTTGCATACAGCTACATTGGTGTTTCACAAACATTAGCTCATCCAATAACATGTGCATGTCTGCATACAGCTACACTGGTGTTGTACAAACACTAGCTCATCCAATAGCATGTGCATGTCTGCATAGAGCTACATTGGTGTTGCACAAACACTTGCTCATCCAATAGCATGTGCATGTCTGCATACAGCTACATTGGTGTTGTACAAACACTAGCTCATCCAATAGCATGTGCATGTTTGCATACAGCTACATTGATGTTGTACAAACACTATCTCATCCAATAACATGTGCATGTCTGCATGCAGCTACACTGGTGTTGTACAAACACTAGCTCATCCAATAACATGTGCATGTCTGCATGTCTGCATACAGCTACATTGGTGTTGTACAAACACTATCTCATCCAATGGCATATATGTGTCTGCATACAGCTACATTGGTGTTTCACAAACACTAGCTCATCCAATAGCATGTGCATGTCTGCATAGAGCTATAATGGTGTTGCATGAACACTAGCTCATCCAATAGCATGTGCATGTTTGCATACAGCTACATTGGTGTTTCACAAACATTAGCTCATCCAATAACATGTGCATATCTGCATAAAGCTACATTGGTGTTGCACAAACACTAGCTCATCCAATAGCATCTGCATGTCTGCATAGAGCTACATTGGTGTTGATTTCTGAAGCTCTGGTAGTTCTCCAGTCCCAAATTCATTTATGCAGTCCAGGCACCTTTATGAGCTGGTGGGAAACAAGATTGCTGAGGTGATATCCGGCTACCTCTGCTCAAGGGAGGGATTATAGCAATGAGCTGGAGTGAGGTAGGTGGTCTTTTTGGCCCTAGGCCTTAGTCTACACAGGAACCATGAATGGCAACTGGATTATATGAATGTGCAAACCATAAGAGGGTACCGGAACTTTAGGAAGGAGGCACATCTAGATCCTCATGCCAAATACCTCACAGTTACCTACTGACTGATGCCAGCATATATGGGTAAGTCCTCCTAGTTCTATTTCATGGCATCCTACATGAGCTTTAGTGACAGCTCCCAGGCTCATTATCTTCCTCCACCATGATGGTGATCCCAGAACAGGTGGTTTAATCACCTGAGTGATGTTAAAAAAAAAACGAAAGAAATAAACAAAGTAGCCTTGCAGAAGACCATGAAAATGATGCAGGACTTAACACAAGAGTTAAAAATGAGTGCAGCTCTAGAAACATAGACTTTGCAGATTTACCTAGACTGTAATAAGTAGAGTACCATGCAATGCTGTTATGCCTAGATATGCATGCAGTTGTTATTCTGTTAGTATTCAGTAATGTGTGTGTGTGTGTGTGTGTGTGTGTGTGTGTGTGTGTGTGTGTGTGTGTGTGTGTGTGTGTGTGTGCGTGTGTGTGTGTGTGCAGTACTAAACAGTAGTCTGGTGCTGTGTCTTTACTCCTAGATATGTATACAGCTGTTATCCTGTTAGTATTCAGTAATCTGTGATGTATGAGTACATATGTGTGCAGAACTAAACAGTAGGACCATGCTGTGTGGTTATGTATAGATATGCATACAGCTGTTATCTTGTTAGTATTCGGTAATCTCTGATGTATGAGTACATGTGTGTGCAGTACTGAACAGTAAGACTATGCTGTGTGGTTATGTCTAGATATGCATACACCAGTTATCTTGTTAGTATTCGGTAATCTCTGATGTATGAGTACATGTGTGTGCAGTACTGAACAGTAAGACTATGCTGTGTGGTTATGTCTAGATATGCATACACCAGTTATCTTGTTAGTATTCAGTAATCTGAGAGTGTGAGTACATGTGTGTGCAGTACTGAACAGTAATACCATGCTGTGTGTTTACACCTAGATATGTATACAGATGTTATCTTGTTAGTATTGAGTAATCTGTGATGTATGAGTACGTGTGTGTGTGTGTGTGTGTGTGTGTGTGTGTGGAGTACTGAACAGTAGCACCATGCTGTGTGGTTACTCCTAGATATGCGTACAGCTGTTATCCTGTTAGTATTCGGTAATCTGTGATGTATGAGTATGTGTGTGCAGTACTGAACAGAAGTACCATGTTGTGTGGTTACACCTAGATATGCATACACCAGTTATCTTGTTAGTATTCGGTAATCTGTGATGTATGAGTGCATGTGTGTACACTGCTGAACAGAAGTACCATGCTGTGTGGTTTCACCTAGATATGCGTACAGCTGTTATCCTGTTAGTATTCGGTAATCTGTGATGTATGAGTATGTGTGTGCAGTACTGAACAGAAGTACCATGTTGTGTGGTTACACCTAGATATGCATACACCAGTTATCTTGTTAGTATTCGGTAATCTGTGATGTATGAGGACATGTGTGTGCAGTACTGAACAGTAGTACTGTGCTGTGTGGTTACACCTAGATATGCGTACAGCTGTTATCCTGTTAGTATTCAGTAATCCGTGATGTATGACTACATGTGTGTGCAGTACTGAACAATGTACCGTGTAAAGCAAAGTACAACAGCAGTCAGTAATGATTCATACTTGCTAGTAATGTGCTGGATTATGAGTCGGTAATATTACACTCACATAACACTCCAGAGCCATACCAGCAACTATATTACTTTTATAATGTGCTTTGTCATGCTGGTAAAATGTAGTTATATGTTTACGAAACTGGGAAAACAGAAAATGACATTCACTGTTGTGGTCAATATAATATCATATCACTCCTAATTACTTGCTGCATACTTTTAGAAAAGCTTACATGATTACATAACTGTAAACATGTGCTGTACAATGTACTGAGAGCAGTGGTATACACGGATAATGTAAAATATGTTTAACATGTATTATGCTTACCAGACAGTGTAGTAAACACATGTACAATGAGTATTGTAGGGTCGTACTGTTCCATTTTTCTTTTCCTTTTGTTAAGCAGCTTTGTGCTGTTATGTTATTTTGCACTACCATTATTGCACTAATTATTGTTTTTAATTTCTGTGTAATTTTTCTTATTTACTATTTTAAATCTGAAGGGGGTTTTGGCAGATAGTAAAGATGCTGCAATTCATACATGCATTTGGACATATTTTAAGGTTGATACAGTGGTGAAGTAGAGATCTTCAGCTATACGTTGTATATTACCCATGAGTCCTTGCCAAATACATGAGCTATACCTAGTCTTGTAACATAATTGTATCCTAATGTACCTTCAGAGTACACTTTAATATCACTAGAAAGACAACTGGCAACACGACTGGAATCATCACTCACAAATTTATTGAAGCGCTTTTCGTCTAAGACATATAGTTGAACTTCATCAGATAAAATAAACTATTACCAAACAAGTTTAAATAGGGCTGAAAACAGTCACCTGATTGCCCAACCTTTCAAAAATTTAAAGACTCAACAACTAAAATTGTAACATAAAATCATCTTTTCCTATTATTGTTTTTGATTTTTTATTGTTATTTTTGATAAAAACAGTAGCAAAACTTTGTTAAAATATACTTAAACATATAAGAAACAGTAACAGTAATATATATATATATATATATATATATATATATATATATATACACACACACACACACACACACATATATATATATATATATATATATATATATATATATATATATATATATATATAAGTATATTTTAACTAAGTTTTGCAAAGCGCTTCAATACATTTGAGTGGTGATTTCACTCATGTTGCCAACTGTCTTTATAGTGATTTTAAAAGTTTTTATTGTTTTTGAGGAAGTTTGTTTGCACTTTGATATCACCATATCGTGGTACAGTATATTATGTACACACCAAGCAAACATGCAATGCTGAGACCCACAACTGAAATGAACATTTTAAGTGGTCAAAGTATAACTATAAGGTCCCTGAAGCTGTATACTGTAGTGCTATCCTTTGTGCATTGTGTAAGGAATATAAGCAAGCAATAATGCCCGTCAGGGTGTGTGTTAAATGTGTAATTAATGCCCACCCAGGGGTGTTATGAGGCCCGATGCTGTAGTTTAGAGCTAGACTTAAGGACTAATGCCTGCAGCCAGCTGTTTATTAGAATGGAAGATACTAAAAAAGTACCATGAAAAATTGTTACATATGATTGTGAGCAGCAACAGTGCCATTTTCCATTCCATTTGGATATTTTGTTCTAAATTAAATTGTAATCCTATGTACTATAGTATGCAAGCTTGACTGTATGACTGCATGCTGTCCAATGCACTGAAGACACAGTGCACTAGAGGAAAGCAGCTTGTATCTACATGATATGTACAAGGAATGAGAGCCAGCATTCATCAGGTCTCAAGTCTGAACTCAGGTCTTATGTACACTACGGAGCACAGCAAAGGAAAGCTTGTGAGTGACTACTCCATTCAGCATGAGTATGTCTATCACAATGAGCAGAACCAGCTGAAGTCTGGATAACACTGACCCCTCCATGATCCACAGCCACATCAATGACCATGAGGTGACCCACCTGTGTTAAACAATTTGACACATACCTACCACACAAAAAATTCTACATAGAAGTAATTCTCTCAAGAACAAGTTACAGGAGTCATGAGGGCTGCATATTAAAAGCTGTGGAATTTGTTGAATATGTTGAATGTGTGCAGCTTCAGACTAGTGTGGTACCATACACCAACCAGTATGATGACAGGCTACAAGCAGAAAAATGTAGGTGCAGAACAGAGGTTGTTGTAATGTGTGCAAAGCTGCCTGCTGATGTATTGGCCATTGAATGGTGTGTGGAGATGCAGACTCAAGTGTAACATGTTTACAGTATGCAATGTATCTATAATATCTAATACGTCCTCAATATGTAATGTCGGCAATATATAAAGTGTCTACAATATGTAATGTGTCTGCAACATGCAATGTGTCTACAATATGTAATGATGTGTCTACGATATGTAATGTGTCTACATTATGTAATAATGTGTCTACAATATGTAATGTGCCTACAACATGTAATGTGCCTGCAATATGTACTGTCTCTACAATATGCAATGTACCCACAATATGTAATAATGTGCCTACAATATGGAATATGTAATGTGCCTAAAATATGCAATGTGTCTGCAGTATGTAATGCATCAACAACATGTAACAATGTGTCTATAATATGGCCAAAGCATTCAGTGAATACCCCACTCAGGTATTGTTGACAAACTCTCAGAACCAGGCATAAAGCCCTACATTACTCACTGGATTGCCAGCTGGCTCACAGATAGCACACAAGAAGACAGGATTGCTAAGCCACCTCCACCAAGAGATCAGTCACCAGTGGAGCACCCAGGGCTCTGTGTTGGACCTACTCCTGATTGACATCTACTTCTCAAGGCTAATGTCAGAGGCCTCTGGATCACCACTGGAGCTACCATAGAGTCTCAACACTGAAACCAACATTCTACAAGAGGGCTAACACAAGTAACTGGTGTGGAAGCCACAGGTTAAAACTCAGTGCAAATAAATGCATTATAGTGCCCTTTAGGAAAGCATCCACACAAGATAATTACTTCATTGATGAAACACCCCAAGAGTTGACCTGATAGAGATCTAGGAACATATGTTGACAGTAATCTGGTATTTGACCAGCATGTAGCCAAGATAGTAAGAAAATCATTCTATGTCACCCTACTCATAAGCACAGGTATGTCATCCAAGTCCAAGGACGTTATAGTACCACTCTACTCTGCCGTTATCAGACCCATTATTGAGTACAATGCCCCCTTTGGCATGTACCTAACCAGGTACTTGCAGCAGTTGTAATGCTCTCAAAGTTTCCTCACCAGGAGAATCCAGGGTATGAATATCATGTCCTACACAGACGGCCTTATGGTCCTATCTCTGCACTCAGCCTCCTACAGGTTACTGAGAGGTGATCTATACCGAGCATGTAAGGCAACTTCAGATCCAGATGTGACGGATCTTTTGCACATCTGCAAGACAACCAGCACCAGAACCCCTAGATCCAATGCCCTGGACATTGTCTGTGACATAAATAGAACCTGCTGGAGGCACATACTGTGTCTGAAATGATCTCTGTGCTATATAATAAGCTCTCCATCCATGTGAAGCAGAGTTCATCCCTGACTATGTATGAAGAAATCTTGACTATTGGATAGAAAATTCACCCATGGTCTGGTACCCATGTGTCTGATGGACAGAGGCTGACACTAAGTAAATGATTCACCAACCAACATATCCCTCCCCCACATAACCCTTAGCTACCTCTTTACTAACATACCTCACCATATAGGCATCCAAGGAACTCTGGGACAAAACTGGTGTGGGTAGCATAGCTAGGCTTGTAAGGATCTGATGGTCATTAGCCTAGTATGAACTTATGAACCTATTAATTTTGGTTAAACTCCCTGTCACAGTCAGGACAGGGCATATAATGCACATAACATTCTGTTCTGCTCTTGGACCTTCATTTTCTTTCTAGATGTACTGCGTTTCTGTTATCTCTGCTGGCATCTACAAAATCTCTTGTCAGGCTGACCACTATTATTGTGATTTTTAGCCTCTATTAATGCAGATTTCACTGTACCAAAAGACACACAGGTGTGATAATCGGCCTGACTTTACATCATCTTCCATGTTGCTATTTTACTTTTTCACTTATATGAATGGTCAGTCTGTCAATTTATTATAACCAATTCTGTGATTATGATAGTACTGTAGGTAGTATTACTGCACAATATCCTCATTTGCTTTTTTATTGTTCACATTTTATGGTGAGTTTCTTCAGTCTAACTCTTGTATGTAAGAAAATAAAGTGTTTTTTTCAGTATCCATAAATGTCTTATATTAGAATGGAGGAGACTGGTGCAATTTAAAGGTATAAAATGGGAAACCATGAGCAAAATGTATTTGATTCTCAAAACACTGATAAATCCTGGCACTGTTTTCTGTGAGGTAAAAGATGTATGCAAGTCCTCTTTCTCTCATCAATGAAATGGGCATGCTAATACCCTCTCCATCATCAGTGACAGGGAATGTAAGTACTCCTACTGTCATCAGTGAAGGGGACATTCTAATACTATCTCCATCATCAGCAAAGTGAAATGTAAGCACTCCTACTATCATCAATGAAAGGGACATGCTAATACTCTCTCCATCATCAGTGACAGGGAATGTAAGTACTCCTAATCTCATCAATGAAAGGGACATGCTAATACTCTGTCCATCATCAGTGACAGGGAATGTAAGTACTCCTAATCTCATCAATGAAAGGAACATGCTAATACTCTCTCCATCATCAGTGACAGGGAATGTAAGTACTCCTACTCTCATCAGTGAAAGGGACATGCTAATACTCTCTCCATCATCAGTGACAGGGAATGTAAGTACTCCTACTATCATCAATGAAAGGGACATGCTAATACTCTCTCCATCATCAGTGACAGGGAATGTAAGTACTCCTACTATCATCAATGAAAGGGACATGCAAATACTCTCTCCATTATCAGTGACAGGGAATGTAAGTACTCCTACTATCATTAGTGAAAGGGACATGCTAATACTCTCTCCATCATCAGTGACAAGGAATGTAAGTACTCCTACTCTCATCAGTGAAAGGGACGTGTTAATACTCTCTCCATCATCAGTGGCAGGGAATGTAAGTACTCCTACTGCCATCAGTGAAAGGGACATGCTAACACTCTCTCCATCATCAGTGACAAGGAATGCAAGTACTCCTACTCTCATCAGTAAAAGGGACGTGTTAATACTCTCTCCATCATCAGTGACAGGGAATGTAAGTACTCTTAATCTCATCAGTGAAATGGACATGCTAATACTCTCTCCATCATCAGTGGCAGGGAATGTAAGTACTCCTAATCTCATAAATGAAACGGACATGCTAATACTTTCTTCATCATCAGTGAAGGGGGATGCAAATTATCTACCCTTATTGGAGAACAGAAAAGTTGATTCTTCATCTGGGAAGGGGGTATCTAAATATTCTCGCATTAGTGAACTAAATAGACAAATACTTCTTCAGCAATGTTTGGAAATACAAACATTCTCACCTGCATGACAAATGGAGTACACAAATGATCCATCCTTTATCAGAAATAGAGAATGCAAGTACTCCATCCTCCATCAGTGTACTGAGTAGGAAAATACTCCCTTACTATGGATATACAGAAATGGCCTTCCTCATCATTGAAGGGATATGCATATATTTCTCTCTCTTCAGTGATAAAGGACTATGTAAGTATTGCCCCACTACTAACAAGAATATTGGTGAAGAAATGTTCTAGATTGGTTTGCTAGTACTTATTACCTATGAACCTAATAATGACTGGCAACCTACATGGGATTTTTGGAGGAAAAAAATGCATTTATAGGGGTCAGTTATGCCCCAACATATTTAGAATATAAACACTACAGTTGTCTCATGAAGTAGGTCCTGGGAACATCATTGGCCAGGAGGGACATGTGCATCAGATAAGATGCCTGGGGAGTTGACATGCAAAATTATGCCCCAAATAATGTAGTTTGACAGCTGTCAATCATCTAATTTGTAACATCAAATCTATGCTACATCAACAATGCTACCCAGGTTATTCATAGAAATGCAGTAATTATACAGTCCAGCAACCCTGTGTAACCCCTACACTATGTGACCTATCTTTATTATGAACCATTTTCAGAAATGCCTTAGTTCCTTAAAAGTATATGCCCAATACCTTACTGCATAGCATAGCAAGGCTACATTGTGCCAGGCAGATGGTAACCTGTATACTAATTAATTCCCTCTCGCTTTCTCAAGGTTATAGGAAACAATCCCATTCAGTTCTGTTACATGTTGTGTAGGCCTCATGGATTCTGGTCTCTGACAATAAATAAACATATATTGTATGTGAACATATATGCTGAAATAGCTAGTATGAAGGGCATCCTTTATGTATCAGCTATCTTTATTAATGACATTTGCAGACAAGCAGTTTTAACAGAAATGTCATGCATAATGAAAACCAAACATACATAACTAAATGCTGTTCTCAGCATTCTGCAATCTCCTGAGAAGCAGTCTGTTCTTAAATGAGAGTGAAGTAGAAATGTTTTTTTAAAATATTCGATAGTATATTATAAAAAGTGTGTATGATGCTAATAGTGTAATGACACTGTATAACTTAATATGGTTAAGATTTGCTTTTCTATCATAATTTCTGTTCCATAGAAATAAGCAATGGCAGAAAATGTATAACGTCTAAAGCACGCATGCTAACATACTTTCTCAATACTCGCAAGATAACTGGTAGAGCTGAGCAACAATTACTGCTGCTACCTCCTACTGCTTGGTTCTCCAGTTCAGTTCTTGGCTGGGGTGCTTCTGTGCAGAGTGTGCATGATTCCCCTGAATCTGCATAAGCTTTTACTGAGTGCAGCTGTTTCCTCATTAAGCACAAAAAGAGGTTACAGCTCAGTTTGTTAACCTTCAAATATCACAACCAGGTATGCATGTTGTTTAAGATTGTGTGTGTGTTTGTGTGTGTGTGTGTGTGTGTGTGTGTGTGTGTGTGTGTGTGTGTGTGTGTGTGTGTGTGTGTGTGTGTGTGTGTGTGTGTATGTTTGCAATACTTTTGCAATGCTCCCAAAATACTGTCTGTTTTGTACTGATACACTCCCCACAACCCCAAAATGCTTGAATCAAATATCGGGCAATGAATAAATTAATAATAGCAAGGTGATATTTGTGAGCTGCACATCTCAGTGCAGAATTAAGTTTGTTCAGCGTGATTTAAAAGAATAAATAACTCATCAGTAGAATGAAGAACGAAAGTAATGTACTTGATTATTCATCCCAGTTAATATGATATCCGTAAAATAAATATAACTTAAAAACCAGCAAAGGCAAGGCTTCAGCCTCCTGTTTTAGAACAATGAAAAATGTGTGAGTGATAGCGGGGAACAAACGTCAGCAAAACTCCAGATTTACAGTTAATAACTGCTTCAATGAGCAAACACAACATGCTTATAAGCATTCTGTGAAAGTGCTTGTGTTGTGTTTATTCATTAAAACAGTTATTAACTGTAAATCTGGAGCTTTTGCTGACGTTTATTCCTCGCTATCACTCACAAATTTTTCATTGTTCTAAAACAGGAAGCTGGAGCATTGCCTTTGCTGTTTTTTAAGTTTTGTTTGTGGATTTTACTTGGTCTTTTGCAAAGGCACCTGGTTTGTGTTGGGCTATTCTGTCTCTGCATGAAATAAATATGTCTATTATTTTGGTGTTGGAAAGTGACAGTGAGTATAAGTACATGTTAAGTTAAATGGCTTTGATGTCTCATTATATTCCATCCATTGATTTTGTCTGCAGGCTCCCAGGTCTGTTTGCAGTGAAAGCTGCATCCCAGGCTTTAGAAAGGCAACACAAGGAAAACATGTCCCCTGCTGTTATGACTGCCTTCCATGTGAAGAAGGCAAAATCAGTAACCAGAGTGGTAAGTAAACAAGTGATGTCTGAAACAGGCAAAATGTTCAAAAGCATACAAGATATATATATTATATATATTATTTATTTTTTTTTTGCAAAATTATGGCTTAGAATTAATATCGTTATTTTCTTACGATCAAAACAACATTTTTTTTAAATTAATTTCTGAACTTTGTAAACCCATTAGGGCAAGCACTTCTTTTCAAGGGTTACCCAGGAGTGCTGCATAGTAAAACCACATGCTTAGAGTCAAACAGTAGGCAAATGGATACAGAAGGAATCAAACCGAGGACTACAGGACAAAGCATGTTAGCAGATAATATCTTTAATATTCTGTACTAAACTGAAGGTCAAATTAATCAAAGTGATACTGTATCCTTTACCAAGTATTTAACTAACTCAAAGTTGTGATATTGAGAGCAAATCCCAGATGAACATAGCAAAAGGCAGCATATACTCCAGAGGGAATGATGGTCCAGCAAAGGAGACCAGTCACCCAGACTTACCCATACGCTGGAGCGTTTTATGATACCTAGACAGCCTAGGCAGCATACTTTTATGATTATAACATACCATGTCAAACATCATGCTAACATTGCATGCAGAGTTGTTATTCTTCTAGATGTGACATGGATTCCTCTTAGAGTATATCTGCCATCATCAAATAATTGTAGGTATACACCATTTCATCAAACTTTACCAATTTCTCCTTAAGAGTTAAAACACCTTCTCTATATGCAGATTTATTTGAACCATTTCTACAGTCTAAATTAATAGCTCATTAATTGTCTGATGACAGCACACTACTCTTTTTCAAATGATGGGTAGGCAGTTACAGGTAATTAGTGATATCACAGAATAAAACAACAGCTGTATAGATATTGTTTTAAGGAAGATAGGGATCCACTCTACATTTTTCATCTTGTTAAGAGAAGTATATTTAGATGTAAGGAGAAAAAAAAGCTTATGAAGGGAAGTCTGGTGTGATGGGAATTTTGCTCTATCATAGTGTAAACAAGCTACTTAGAGGAGTATACAGAGAGAAAAAGAGGAAAGACAGGCATCTCAGAGATTAAAAAAGGGTAACACCATAGTTAAGGCACTAACCTGCAAACTAATGAAATGGCATTTAATCTCATCAGCTCTAATCTGAGTTAGCGAGTCACCTGTTTTACTGAGCTAAAGGAATTTGGATGTTTCATTTTGATAACCTAGGTAATGAGATGCTAAAAGTAAATCAGTAACATTAGTAGGCTGAGGAAAAGTGATTTCTGGTGAGGGAATATTATCCTGGTGGGTCCATAACAACCTGAATAAGTTTCATACTGACAAGAATGTAGTTCAGCTTCAGAAGGAACATGTACTTCAGGTGATACCTGCACCTCTTTGGCAGTAGCAAACATGAAGGTGACTATCATTCACCTAAGGGATGTTTTGGGGGGATACCCTATAGTGGGGCTGGATGGTACTTCTGCACTAGCTGGCAAACAATTTGGTTCAGATGAAAATGCACATGTTGACAAATTCTAGAAAATTTATGTGTACAGATGTTAGTATTATCTTTTCTAAATCTGAAAGGATTATACTAGTTCAAGCTCAACATCCAGTCATTTGGCACATTTATTCATAATATTCTAGAAGATTCTGTATACAGCTTTTCCCTCACCAAGGCATACAGTGATGGTAGTCCTTAATCACTTTTACTGTTCTGATACTTAAATGCATCATGTCCAGCTGATGGAATTTGTTTGCTTTTGTTGGGAATGGTATTTAACAAGCTATATTGTTCAAGCATCAAATGTCCAAAAGATGGCAGTCTAGACTCAAAATCAAGCTAAGTCATTTTAAGTACGTATCCAGCATGAACAGTCTTATTTTTATAACAATGAAAGGGATCTAAATTTAATTTTAAATTCTAATGGAGTTCAAAATGTTCTTATATCCTTATGATGTCTGCCTCATAATGCAGATATTCTTACTTGAAATGGTCTGCTTTACTACCAAGCTGTTCCATACTCTATGTGAAAAGACACATTACTATGAACAGTAAGCGGATGACACTTGCAGTTTACATTCAAATTAGCAACCCCATTTCAATTAGGAAATATTATAAAGTGTTATTAAAATCACCTGTAATAATATCATATCAGAATATAAACTCAAGATCAGCAATTATTTTTCATAGCTAAGAACCCTTGTTATAATATCTGTCTCCTGCAAGGTGTTGGATATGGTCAAGCTTGCTGATGTTCTCAGCAGAGTGCAGGCAAATGATGTATTGCACTTTATATATGGTTGAAGCAGAGAGATATATTTTGTCATCGTAACTTCAGCAAATCATAGTGAAATTGTCTACACAGTGGTTTTAATTATACTGAAAGATCTTTCACTTATGCTTCGGACGAGGATGACAAAAAATAGATCTTTAGTAGTATAGACACCCAGATCTTTATTCTAATCAGAAACAGAGTTAATCAGTACCTTAAGGGTGCCCCGTGTTTTCATTACAGCATGTATGATAACACATTTGTTCATACTAAATCAAGCATGTGAATGTTGGCTCTTTCATTAAAACATTCAGCTGAGCTTGAAGGTCTCTGTGGTCCTTGAAATTTATGACCAGGAAAGCTAACCTGGTGTGATCCATGAAACTGGAACAGATGAACATTCTATCAGACAAGAAGAGAGCAAGAATGGACGTCCTGTGACAAATTAGGTGCACCTTATCCAGTTGTGATCAATCTGTTGCAACCTTGCCAACATTGAACCTAACTAAACCGAACTTCTAATTTGTCTAGGTATGTAACCTCTGTAAATATTGTATCTTAAACTTAACTGCTTGCTTAGATATGTTAACTACTGTAAATACTGTATCTTTTAATTTAAATTCCTGATCTTGGAGCTTTTCTCCCCGGGCCTCCGCTGAAAATGGACATGTATCCAGTTGGACTATCCCAGTCAACAAATGTAAAATAAATAAAATAAATAAAAATAAATGAAATAGTACATAATCATAAGAAGACTAAACATGAAATTACACAAAACTGTGTCTTGTGGTATACTTCTGTACAGATATGTAGCAGTTACTTATTCTACTACAAATGTATCTATCATCGAGACACTGAGTTGATGACCCACTGAATAGTACAGGGGTCAACCTTGTGGAATCATAGCTGGAAACCATTTCTTTATGTGGGATATTGTTGAAAGCCTTTCTGAGGTCAACAAGAGAGAAGCTACAAAGATGCCAACATCCAACATGTTCTGTGTAAACAATTTACTATAAATAGTCATATCTGTTTAAATATGATATGCTCTGAGCTGGTGCAAAATAGATACGCTCTGAGCTGGTGCAAAATGGCACAAAATACACTGAACCCACTGACATTGCCAACATTCTGGCGGACAGGCTCAGTGCAAACTTTACCCCCCCTTCCCCCCCAAAAGAGCCAGTGTCTATCCCAGAAGAATGCAATCCCCCAGACATCACAGACACACAGGTGAAAGCAGCCCTCTCCAAAGTAAAAAACACAGCATCAATGGGACTGGATGGTATCCCGGGCTGTGTCTTACATGAGCTCTAAAATGAACTAAACCCCTCACATAAATTCACTGTTCCAACTCAGCCTTACCACAGGTTATGTACCCAAAGAATGGCATACAGCAACAGTGATCCCGCTCCACAAAGGATGCACCACAACGGATCCTGGGAACTATCACCCTATAAGCCTGCCTAGCCTGGTCTGCAAGGCTATGGAGAGCATCATCATGGATCTCATAAACAAAGACATTGGGAACCTCCAAACACTGGACCCTACCCAATTTGGCTTTGTTAAAGGCAGATCTTGCCTCTTAAACCTAGTTGACTTCTTCGAAACAGTTACAAAAGCCATAGATGAGGGAAAGGTAGTCCACACAGCCTACCTGGACCTCGCAAAGGCCATTGACACAATACTCGACTCTGTCATCATAAATAAGCTTACTAGCTTAAATATTAACCCATATGTCACAAGATGGGTTGCAAACTGGCTCAGGGATAGAACTCACATGGTCAGAGTTGCAGGTGCCATGTCCAACTCTAAACCAGTTACAAGTGGTGTCCCACAGGGCTCAGTCCTGGGACCCCTCTTGTTTGGTATATACTTCTCTGAGGTACAGGCAAACACAGGAGGACTGTGGCTTACCAAGTTTGCAGATGATTGCAAACTGGGAGCCATAATAGACTCTTCAGCTGACACAAGCATCCTCAAGAAGGGCCTTACGGAGACGGATACCTGGTGTCAGAACCATGGCCTCAAGCTAAATGCCAAAAAGTGCATAGTCATCCCCTTTGGAAAAAACAAAGTGCCCACAAACTACCACATAGGAGGTAATCCACTAAGTACCGAAGAAGTAATTAGGGATCTGGGGACTCAAGTAGACAGTAGCCTCTCTTTTGACAATCACATTGCCAAAGTGGTTAGAAAAACCTTCTATATAGCTCACCTAATCACAAAAGGGTACATATCTAGATCAAGAAAGGTTATTGTGCCCCTCTACGCATCGCTCATCAGCCCATAATTGAGTACAATGCCCCATTTGGGATGTACATTACCCGACACCTGTGACAGCTGGAGAGACCTCAAAAATACCTCACCAAGACGATTGTGGTCCTCAAACAGATGCCCTATGCAGCTCAACTAAATAAGCTCCAGCTCAACCCAGTTGCTTACCGCCTACTCAGAGGCGACTTCTGCCTGACATTCAAGGCCATGTCTAAACCGGAATTGTTGGACATGCTCCACCTCAAGAAAACCAAATCCATTAGAGCTACACGCTCCAGGGATTTAAACCTTAGCACGACAATAAACAGGACATGCTGGAGGGATAGATTCATATCCCAAAGGCTTCCCTCGCTCTGGAATAGAATCCCAGTCCATGTTAGGCAAAGCCCCTCGCTGACCCTCTTCAAGAGAAATCTTGATGAGTGGATGGGAAATCGTAAATTTACTCTTGAGATCACTTCTATGGCCCTGCTGGAAAGAGGCTCAGGAATCTAGTCCAAAAGGGAGGAGAAAGTCAACATTCTGGATAGGCTTATAAATGAACTAGGGCAGATAGCCTAGTACCTGCCTATGAACCTATGAACCTAAATATAACAGCGCAGATAGCTGTTCAGGTAGAAGCCACAACAGGACCCTTTCAATGACCTTACAGAGTGTAATTATACAGGTAAGGAAAATAAGGCGCTCATTACCTGGGCATGGCTTAATTATACAGGTAAAGAAAACAAGGAGCTCATTACGTGGGCATGTACAGGTAAGGAAAACAAGGAGCTCATTACCTGGGCATGTACAGGTAAGGAAAACAAGGAGCTCATTACCTGGGCATGTACAGGTAAGGAAAACAAGGAGCTCATTACCTGGGCATGGCTTAATTATACAGGTAAGGAAAACAAGGAGCTCATTACCTGGGCATGGCTTAATTATACAGGTAAGGGAAACAAGGAGCTCCTTACCTGGGCTTGGCTTAATTATACAGGTAAGCAAAACAAGGAACTCATTACCAGGGCATGGCTTGATTATACAGGTAAGGAAAACAAGGAGCTCATTACCTGGGCATGGCTTAATTATACAGGTAAGGAAAACAAGGAGCTCATTACCTGGGCATGGTTTAATTATACAGGTAAGGAAAACAAGGAGCTCATTACCTGGGCATGGCTTAATTATGCAGGTAAGGAAAACAAGGAGCTCATTACCTGGGCATGACTTACAACAGGACCCTTTCAATGACCTTACAGAGTGTAATTATACAGGTGAGGAAAACAAGGAGCTCAATACCTGGGCAGGTGTTAATTATGCAGGTAAAAAAAACAAGGAGCTCATTACCTGAGCATGTACAGGTAAGGAAAACAAGGAGCTCATTACCTGGGCATGGCTTAATTATGCAGGTAAGGAAAACAAGGGGATCATTACCTGGGCATAGCTTAATTAAACAGGTAAGGGAAACAAGGAG